>NC_081560.1:189374227-189439922 GCF_022355385.1 Mustela nigripes
ATATAGAAATGACCTGAGAGAGCCGGTAACAATAGGACGGTGATGGGCTATTGTTAGAGGGAGTCTGAATTCCTGCCCTTGTCCAGGGGGTGCTGGGAGGGAGGCCTGGGGGCTGCCCCCCACAAAGGGACAGCCCCCCCTCCCCCAGGGTTCCAGAGCACCAGAGCTCCCGGGGGGCACCCCTACCCCCTACCCCCAGCCCCGGCCGCGGCCCCGGGCCCCCAGCGCGTCGTTGAGGACGTTGCAAACCGACTCTGGGAAAGTAGCATTTATTTAAAACTAAACTGTTGGGGTGGGCTCTCCGTCGAGTCATTAATGTGCAGTTTGATGTTTCTGTCAGTTTATTCATCTCTGTCTTTCCTTGCTGAGGTATTTGCATATTTAATTGATCAATATGGTCCCTGTTCCTCTCGCACATCTGCCAAGCTGGTCCCAGCCTCTTCCACTCCTCATTTCTCAAACTGACAGCTCGCTGCCCGCCGCCTCCTCCCGGCGCCCAGGAGCCGGGGCACCTCCAGGCCGGCAGCCGGGCCGCGGCCACGGCCGGCCCGCCCGCTCGCTCCCCGCCCGCGGGTCACGGATCGCCCCGAGTGAGGGGGGAGCATTTTCGGCGTCTGAGCTGCAGAAAGTCGCTCAGACAGATCTTGCCCACGCTCCGCGTCCCCGCGCCGGGAGCAACACGTGCTGCCTGCCTCCCGCTCAGCATCTGTCCCTGTCGAGCTCCCGCCTCCTCGCAGCCTTGAATTGGGGCTTCTTATCAGCAGTGTGTCAGAAATCCGCGCCGCCTTCTCCTCCTTGTGTAATCTTTTATTAAGAGCTACATTGTGAGCTTCTGATAGCGGATGTCCTCCGCTTCATCATTCATAAATCGGAGTCGGCATCAGGAAGGTGGGGACGCGGCGCGGTCGGCTGCCAATGAAAACGTCTTAAATTTTCTCAACCATCCTCTGGCATTTCTTGATGCCAACAGAGTGCCACAAAGCCCCATTCTGTGTGTCGGACGGCTAAGAACGTAAGGAAAGTGTGGTCCTCCCGTCCCCGGCCTCACAATGGACTCTGCCGCGGGACAATGAGGCCCGGGCCTTCCCCCAAACCGCGCCCCCAGCCCCCAGCACAGTCGGGTCATTTCAAGCGGGCGAACAGAACCGCCAAGCGTTCGGTTAGAACATAAATAAATAAAACCCTCCCGACGTGCCTTGCGGAGGCAGGGGTGGCTCGCAAGGGAGACCCCGGAGCGCGGACACGGGGTCCCCATCCTCCAGGCCGGCCAGACCACAGCTGCAGGCGGGAGCGAAGTGGGGAGTCAGACCTGCTCGTCCTCCGGGCTCCCAGGGCGGCGCGAACGCACCTGCTAGACAGAGGGGGCCGGGGGCATCGGCACCGCGCGGAAAAAAATTTAAGGCGCGGATGGGGGAGAAGTTCCTACGAGGAATCTGGTCCTCTGTTCGCACGCTCCTTCCTTCAGTGATTGCCATGTTATTTCTCTCCTCTTTTGATTGATGTTTTAGTCTGAGCTGTCATTAGTTAAATTAATTTTCTCTCAAAGACAGTGGAATAAGGTCCACAAAGGCAAATCTTAGGAGACTATAAAAGTAGACCATAATTTGGAGGAAATTCAGATGTGTTCCCTGTTCTTGTCGCCGCTGCAGAGAAACACTTTAATTTGATATGAATTCCTCAAGAGAAACTTTAAATTAACTTAGATTTAGCTGTGTTTGAGGGATAGCAATTCAAAGCAACAAAATAAAATACTATTTGCTGACTCCGGTGTTTCTATGTTCATGCTTCTATATGTTCCTTTTTATTTTCTGCTCAGGCTAAATAAATGCCAATATTCACCTTGAAAGAGTCATCATAAAGTAACTCCCTTGGGATATAAAAATATACTTCTCTCATCTTCCATCCAAACAGCGTCAGATGAAGTTAAAAGGCCTGGTAAATGTGCTAAAATCTGCTTCGGTGAATTACTTTTTTCCAGGATAACTGAGCAGCCGCCACCTGAGCTGTCAGGAAGCCAACGGAACGGAAGTGTGGCTTTTAGAACCCAAGAGGGGGCACCGATGTCGAGGGGTGGGAGGTGGGGGGCCAGCTGGGGACAGGCATGGTCGACGGTTGGGATGGGGCTGGGGGAGACAAAGACCCAAATGCACACGCGGACGCTGCAACGCTCAGAACTGGAAAGGTCCTTGAAGACATCTGGTCCAGCCCCCAGGGAGGTGAAAGCTTCGCCAGGCCGGGACCCCCACCTCATCCCAAAGGGCTTCTAGTTCTTATCACTTCCAAGAAGTTCCAGACACATCTGTTTGTTTCCCAAACAGACACCAGATCGGCCATCCTATGTCCGCACTCTGCGCCTATGAGCCCGCAGAGGGTGTATGGCATGTGGTGGCTCCAAGCTTCCCTGTTCACGATGGCCACGCTTATCCATTTCCTTGCTTCACGTGATTTGCTCCCATGGTCCACAGGATGGCCAACTCCAAGGGGGACTGAGGCCACACCTGTGACCACCTCTGGTCAGGGTAATGGAGCCCAGTGAGGTCCTAATGCAAACCTAGAGGTTGGGGGAGGTACGGACATCACCCACCAACCCAACAGCCACGAGGACCAAGTTCAAGGACCAGGTAGCCAAGGAGACCGTGCATGACCCCACACCCATGTGGGCCAAGTTCAAGGGCAAGATCGGTGCCTCATTCATTCAGCTGGGAAGCCTCTTTGTGGTACGCCCTCCAGTAAGAACCACTCTGAAATGTAGGGTGCTCTTGACATCTAAGTAAGTGGGTCCTTCCAGGTCATACAGTCAAGTACATTTGGAGTGTCTCCTCCAAGTGGCTGTGGCCCTCTCTGCTGGGAACGAGCCAGAGGCCGCTAACGCACAGCTGCCATTTTCACATGACTTACCGCCACTCCGGCAATGTCATAATTATGACGCCTAAACTTACCCTGTTTATTTGCAGGCTAGAGGAATGCATGATTGTTTATTTTTATTACAAATATTGATGGTAACTCACAGGCATTTACTTCATTGCCATTTCAAGTGAAATTGCCCATCATAAAGTATCTCTAGAATTCTTATCCTGATGAGCTTCCTGAGCTGGTCCGGGGTGCGAGCCTCCCATTTGTCTTAATTTTATTTCGCTCTCCCTAACTGCACACACCACTTCAGGAATATCTGGAATTTTGTTTTAATTGTACAGCTTTCAACTCGCGCCACATTTCTCTTTGTGTTGAAAGCATCCCGGTGATTTATCCTCATTATTGTGTAAATAGGTTTCGGCAGTTCTCAGTAAATAAAACAGAGACTGACAGGAGGAGAAGAGGGAATTTGCTTTCCTACCAATTAGAGTAGCCTTAGGCAGTACTTTTAAGAGGAGATAAATCCTGCAAATCACTAAAATGATCCTGTCACATGCACCAAATATTAAAATCGCACAGCGGCGCCCTCGGTACGGTTTGCTGTGGTTTAATGAGTTGGGGTGGGCGCAGTTGGGGACCCTTGACTGACAGCAGAGCTCACGCCCAAACGCGGCTCCCCAGCCAGCGTGGCCAGATGGAAAATCACAATCCAGTGGAAGAGGCAGCTTCTCAGCTCAAGAATATTCTCAGATTGTCTTTTCATCTCCTACCTGTGAAATCCTCCCCCTGCCCCCGGGGATAGATGCAAACTCCGCGTCACCTTGGCCGAAGCCAGGCCTGCGACGCCCAACACGCTATCCATCCACAGACTCCAGACTCGGAACCACTAAGGGAGCAACCTGTTCACACCGTTGTCGAGTCTGGGGGACATTCGGTTCCCTTCCCCTGCTATCACACCCCGTCCCCTAAAACGGGGTGCCAGGTACTGGTCCCCTGCAATGAGATCGTTCGGGAGACATCAGGAACTTCCAGAGAATTTTTTTTTTTTTTAAACTCTGGTTTTATCTCGTGTATTTTCTCCAGCTTTACGAACGGTCAACCCAACCCCGAGAATGCCAGCTCGGAGGAAACCACCAGCACTTTAAATAAGACTCACGGGGTTAGGGCTACCCAGGCCAACGGGACTTGGGGAGCCAAAGCACGCAGCCTTTCCTCATGGGGCCGTGCGGACCCCCGAACCATGGGGCCCTCCTTGGGAGCCACACCTGTGAGGCGTCATTTAGCACGACGTGACAACGGCCAACAAGAAGTTCATCATGGAACCCAGAGCCACGGAAAGCCCCGGAACAGACAGCCCAACGCAGAGACCGGCTGTTCCATATTTCTCAATAGCTGCCTTTACTCTGTCCACCACGGTCAAGTCTTACCTGGTGACACTCACACTTCGTGTTTTGAGCAATGACTGTTCGCTTGTTACGGCGTTTTTGTGGGGATCTTTACGAGAGTGTAACTAACTGTGTGACAAGAACTTCCGTAACTGGGGACCCCGGGTCAGGAGCACATTAAAACCAAACAAGGCACACAGGACTTGTGCACGGCGAGAAGCAGGACAGGAAGAGACACCAGGACAGGGGAGGCAGGGAGGGGCCAGACTTGTCCCTCCCCACCAGCTGCCCCTGCCCTGCACGCAGGCAGACCGAAACCTGAAGGGCAGGCCACACCTAAGGGAGTGGGGCTGACACGGGACTCGGGAGAGCTGAAGAGTCCAGGTCCTTCTCCAGGAACTCATCACCTTAGCCTTCCAGGACACGGGCCAAAAAACATGTCCTGAGTCACAGAAGCAGCACAAGCGAAAGAAAAGACATGGTCCTGGGACTTGGCCAATGTCAGGGGGGCCCGGCCCCACTTCCTGGAGAGCTCGGATGGCAGCCGCCCCAAGGTCCACCAGCACATTCACAGGTTGAGAACGATCACGTGCTGGCCATCCCAGGTGGTCCGACTTAGCATCTTAGGCAAAGGCAATACCAAAGCCATACAGTCAGTTTCCAAGGTCATTATTTTTGCACCAATAGGTGTTTGGAAGGCCCGAGGTGCCTGGGCCCCTGCACAGAGTGTCCCTTGGGAGGGGCCACCAGACTGTTAGTATCTGGTTGCTGTGGCTATTCTACTGGATTCTTTTCACTCACATGCCCATCTACCATCCCCTAAACATGTGCTCTGGGCTAAGGTCCATGAGTGGGGAGGTCACAAAGGCAGCATCTCGTCCTCAGCCAGTTCGGGCGCAATCCCCATACACACCGTCGGACCTACTCTAAGAAGAAATGCATTCCAGAGATTCTGGTGCTTATTTTAAAAGCGTTTATTGGGCTGCTTCCCAATGGGCTGCTTCCCAATGGCCCCCCAGATGGATAAACACCCACAAACTCCCACAAAAAGGGAGAGGAAGGGGAGCTAGAGGACACGATGTCTGGGGACAGTCAAGTCCATGTCCTTGTGTGGGCCCCAAGAGATACCTTCTGCCATGATGGGAGACCATGGGTAGCAGGAGGACCCCAGGGACGGAGTTCAGGGCAATATTAGCTGCTGTGAAGGGCACCCTAGGGACCACAGCATTTTGTTACCATGAGGGGACTCTGAGCTCAAGTTCAATCCTGAGCTGAGAGAGAGGCAGGAGGGAGGCGACCAGCCAGCAAGGCCCCAACCTCCCTCCCTCTGCTCGCTCTGTGCCCGAATCCTGCACACAGTCCCAAAGGTCGCCCAGCAGTGTCACCATCACTGTTGGAAGAGGGGACCCCATGCCTCAGGGCCAGGACACAAGGTCTCCCTCTGTGGCTGAGGGGGACAGTCCGTGGAAGGGATTCAGGCTGTCAACTTCTCCCGACCTGGAACTGGTCCTCCCCAGGTCCTCTCTGATGGTCTGCCAGCTCCCACCTTCGCAGTCCAGGTGCCAGAGCCCCGGCACCCCCGCACTGCCCCAGACCACCCAGTCACGCCTTCTGGTGCTTTCCCTCCCGCAGTCATCCTGCACGGCCTGCAAACACACCCAGGGTCTGGCAGGCTGTAGATCCATACGCGGATGGGCGGATGGGCAGACACAGAGCTAGCCGTCCACGTGCAGACATGAATGGGGGCATTCTGCACTTTATCTGTCTGCAGCTCTACAACCCACCTGGATACTTACTCCCATCTCCACCCATCCCCACGTAGGTGTAAAGACAGCTCCGTCTCCACACCCGTCTGTGCGTCCGTCCATCCTCTAGAGCAGAAGCAGCATTTCACCGCTTCCCTCAAACTAACAGACCTTCAGTAGGGATTTCCTGCGTGAATACATGAGTGTGCAATTAGCTGTTCCTAAAGGCACAGAAGTAACTCCCTCGATAGCTCCCTGCACGGTCACATGTTCCCTGAGCAGGGAACAGCCTACGTGGGGAACAGAAATAACGAAGTATTTCTGAAGAAAATATAGACCCATTCCTATGAGAAGACTCCCACCAGCAGATGAGTGAGACAGAAAGAGCAAGCCGGGGCCTCGCAGGGGTGAGGCCATGTCCCCGCCGGACAGTGCCCTCCAGGATGACGCCTGAGACCCCAGGGGCCCCACCGTCCACCCCTTCCATTCTTGTACTTTAGTCCATTTGGGGGTGGATACTGGGGAGAGGCTAGTAACTCTGTCATGGCTTTGGTGGTTCCCAGAAGGCCACCATGGGACCCCGGAGCACGCCATCCAGTGTGGAAGTCACAGCCAACGTGGTAACAGATCACAGATATGGGGCTGGTCCTGGGGGACACATAGGCGTGCCCAGTGCACAGCGGATTTCCAAACTCAGCATCAAAGAGAAATTTAAAACAGCTCAGCCCTTTCTTGTACTGACGACATAATGAAACAACACTGTTTTGGGTCCACTGAGTTACACTGAAAAATATAAAAATGACTTCACTTGCTTCTTTCTACGTCGTTAATGCGGCCAGTAGAGAATTTGAAATGGCATCTGTGGCTCGCGCTCCCCACCCGCTGGCCAGTCCTCGCCGGAGGTGGGCTGCCTTCCCCAGGGGCAGCTCCTGACCTGGCCTCGCGCTCCCACAAGGAAGCAAGAGGGGGGGAGGCCTGAAGGATGGCGCGGGCCCTCACACACCACCCCTGGAGGACGGGGGCCCCCGCCCACACTGCCACGCCTGGAGACCACACAGCTCGGGGAGAACAGGACACTGGCCTAGGACCCCAGGAGGCCCCCAAACCCAGAGAACTGGCCTCGTCTACACCCCGTGTGGCGAGTTGCCTTCAGACACTGCAGGAGCCCCGCCAGCCACCCCTGCAGGTCGGGCCCCCGAGGTGATATTTGTTTCATTAATGCAATGCTCAGACACTCAAACACTGCTTCACATTCTAGAGTGATTCCAAAAGTGATTTCCACAATATGATTTACATACTCGCCGAGTGTAAATTTAGAATAATTTGGCCTGAATGGTCCTTGCTAAAATAGATGGCCACGAGAAAAGAATGGCGAGTAAAAGCAGCTTTACTCAGAATCCAAGCAATTTGCTGGTGAACACATGCAGCATTTCCCCAGATTATAATTTACACTGTATTAACTGTCAAGAGCGCTTTTGAGAAATATAGATAACAATTCAGATGCAATCGATAGGGAGTGACAGTTGATTTTAAAGCTTAATGCAAGACAAGAAAGAAATGACTGGGCATCAGCTTGGAAGAATAAATTTGTTTTGTATTTGATTTTTGTGTTAAATTTATTACTGCCAAGAAGAGCTCTCTTTCAATGATATTAAGAACAAGATTGAGAAATTGCAACATGCCCGCCTCTCCCGGTTTTTGGAGCATTTCCAGTGCACGCCGGTGCCCCTACTCGGTACCGGGGTACACAGCCCGCTGGGCCCCCACGGTTCCTCCGGGTCTGCACCCCCAGCGTGCCCCATGCCTGCTCCCCACCCCTGGGGACCAGCCCTCCCTGGGGTGCAGGTGCACCTCCTCCTGGCCAGGGGAGGACAGGACAGCCCCCAGAGCAGGCTCTGGAAGTGGCCCCCAGAGCAGGCTCCTTCCACCAAAGTGTTCCCACAGCCCCGCTCCCTCAAGCAGAATCCAGTGAAAACAAAAATCTGAAAAAACGTCAGGTCGGCATGCGATTGATTGAGAAGGGTTGGGATATCCTCGTCATAGTCAATAGAAGCTTTTTTTTCCATTCTGTCAAAACGTCCAGTGTCTATAATCTTAGGGTTTGATGTTCCTTCTGTGCAATACCACAAGAAACTTCCTTGACAAATACCAGGGAAAAAAATTTCCCTTTGGCCCAACTCTATTATACGCAGTGTTCTCTCCCTCCAGCTGGGGTTGCTTCAGCGGAGCCCGTGCGCTCGGAAACCCACCAGCGCGGCCAGAAATGAAATGATGAAAGTTGCCACAGTTCAAACTTATCCATACTTCTCACTTATGACATGATTGATTTTCCTTCAGAGCGCTCAAATACGGGGTTGTCTGCCTTCTTTTCTCGCTGTGGAAACGGCTAATGTATACAGCCGTGGCCCGCCAGCGAGGGGGAGCCGCTGACACATTGCAGAACAACTGAAATGAATACGGATGAAATTTGAAAGTGCAATTTTCCATCTGTCAATCACCTTTCAAAGGGACCCGTGAACCACCAATCGGGAGACCCTTGGCGAGGGCGTCCCCGCACGCGGCCCGCCACGCCACGGGGCCCTTGGCCTCATTAATCAAGATATTAGCGACTGATCAAAGTTTCGCCCAGGTACACGGCACCGGCTCACGCTGCTCCAAGCACGCCTCCTCACGTTGTTCTCCATGTTATTGATAATTTATATTTTGAATTAAAACGAATGGTCTCCTCCTCGACAGAATTTGATTAGGTGACGACAAGATCTATTTCGCTCACTCTGGCGACGGCACGCGGCAGGTCCCTCCCTGCGCTGCCTCGGAAGAAAACGTGAGGTGCTCCCGAATTAATAATGAATGGTCACCCCAACCCTTCCTGGCCGCAGTGCCGAGATGCCTCGAAATACAGCCAATTAAGGTTTATTTAATTATTAAGGTTGAATAAATAACAGCGAAACATGTTAAAAATCTTTCAGTTTCAGTCAATCATAATAAAAAATTAATGAGACTGGATAGAGAGCCATAAAAACTGATAGACTGCGATCGTGAATTATAAATTGGTATTGATTTTTTCCTTTGCAATAACACTCCCAGGTAATCGTATGTTGTCACATGTAAAGTGCACTTTCCTGGTCGAGACTAATATTAACTATCAAATATAGATGAGACGGAGACATTTATGACACTTTGGATTTCACAAACAAAAAGCAAAAAATACCGTCCGTGGAATAACAGCGGCACCGAGCCGAGAACCCCAGGGTGTTTATGGGAGCCGGCCGGGACCCCACTGAGCCGCGAACTCATAAGACACAGTTACCTTATTCTTCTCCTGCCATTTCTCCTCTGATATGTTACCTTGTTAGTATCACTAAGAAAAGCATAAATATTTTTTATTATTTGTGAGGCTCATCCTGTCTTGCTTAATAGACAGGCCACATGGAGTTAAAGCCATATTATATGACCTGGTGCAGAAGTGATCATTCAAAAACCCAAAGCACATATTTTATACCGCCTGGCTTTATTAATTCTAAGCCCCCAAGAAATAGCGGGAGGATTTTCCGGCTTTCTGTTTATTGAAGTAACATGGAAACAAACAAGACATTTCCCTCGGCTAGCTCCGATAAAGTGGACAATTACTATTGGCATTCTACATGTAAATATTCAACACTTCACAGCTAGTTTGTACCTAAATACCCATTAGATGTTGCTACAAGCCTGGACACCATTTCCCAGCAGAGCTACATGGGCCGTCCTGGGCAATGGTTATTGGATTAGCGCGAACACAAATCTCGTTCTAAATAGCGCTGGGAGGGCCTCAGCCTGGGCGAGAGGGGCTGCCCCTGAACGGGAAGCTTCCTTGAGTGACACAAACCAACTCCTCCAAGAAAACCCAGACAAAGCCCGTGCTGGCAAGCCCACCGCCGCTGGCCGGGCTAATTGATAACCCGTCGCTGCAGTTCGTTACCGCTGATCGGACTTCCCTCATTTGGGAAGAAAGCACAGAGGAGATGCCGTGGGCACGGGCCAGCTCCGAGCACACGCGGGTGGCTGTCGGAGCACCTCCGTCCCCATCTCCCGCCCGTGCTGCCCAGTCTGGGGCAAACGCCGAGCGGCACAGAGCCACCACCCTTGTGGGACAGAGACCTCCAGGGCGTGATCAGAACCATGACACCCGAGCCGAGCGCTGGCCAGCTCTACAGGAAAGGACTGCCTCTTTACGTAACGTCTTCGATTTCTTAAAGATACACCAAAAGTCTGTTTTTTATGTAATCTGAGTTTAAAATGCAGACGTGACGTGCCCACCCTGATCATGAGCCCTGCCTGCCGAGGTTTTCTCTCTGAACTGAAGTGTTCTGTCCCTTTCCAGGCACTTGGGACTTGGAAAAAAGATGGGCCAGGAGTACTCCGCCTGCTACGGCGGCTCTCTCTCGTCCATTCGCCTTCCCAGGACTGGAAAAAGCCACTGCTCAGAAGGCTGTGCCCCTCCACACTGATGCCCTGGACGGACGCAGCTGGAGGTCTGGGGACCGGCTCGCTGCTTTGGTCTGTCCTGGGAGTAAGACAGTCCCATGTCCAGGAGAGCTCCTGAGCCTCTCACCTTTCAGACCAGCGGCTCCCAGCACACTTGGTCTACAAAGATGCCACCAGCCAGCATCCGTTCCCCGGGAAACTCCAGCCAGCCCTGCTGGCCCAAGAGGGGCCACCTCCCCGCCATGTCCCTGCACTCTCAGAAAAGGAGGTGACCTTCCCCAGAAAGAGAAGCCACTGGGCAGGGCAACAATAGTCACCCTGGCTCTGAGGAGAGGCCACAGCCTCTCACTCCCCTGTCCCGGACAGCGGCTAAGCCTTACAGTCAGCCCAGGAACAACTCTGATAAGCTCCGGAATCCAGTGGCCCGAACTGGGCACCAGCCCGCACCTCAGCCTCGCCTGTGTGCCCTCCTGCACTGGCCGTGGATCCGCCACAGACATCACGGGCTGCCAGGGACCCAGGTGTCCAACGGCAGCCCCGAGACTTTGCAGGGGTCCCCCAGAACAGTGGCGCCCACCCCAGGCCTCTCCGCCTCTGAGGGCCCAGCTCCCAACCTTCCCTCGCCACACTGACCTCCGCGCTCTGGAAACAATTACTCCGGGAAGGCCTGTCAATATCATTATTTTTACAAGAAATCAATACGCCTCACAAAGTTAATGGGGGATTCAGGCAGGGAGCGTTTACCTCCTCACTGTCAGGGCTCAGCTCCACTCGGCACCGATGACAGATCTGCCGACACCCAGCAGACAGACAGCGAGCAAGCGTGGAGAGGAGGCCGGCCGCCGCAGGCAGGCGTGGAGACCGCGGGCAGGCGGGGAGGCCTCCAGCCCGCCACGCTAACGAGCCCGCCCAGGGTCTGTGGAGCAGAGACCCCCGAGCCCTGCTGGTGGGTACGAGCACAGCTAGCCCAGTAAGGCCTGGGTGCCCCTGTAAAGGGATTACTTGACAAGTTTCCTTAAGCACCGACTGTGTAAACACCAGGTCCCCTAGGCCAGGACGGGGCCTGGAAGAATTAAGAGCATCCAGCACTCCTAACAAAAGAAACAGCCTCCCCCCCCCCCCCCCCCCCCCGCCTAGCCACCCCTGTCATGTGCTTCACAGGGAAAAAAACCTGAAGTAACATTAACACACACACATGCATACTATGCACACATATGTTCATATGTGTGTAATCCAAATCAGAAATAACTACACTCAGAATCCCAGAATCCAGACCGGAGGGGCCAGAGAGCCCTCCCTACCACCAATCTGGCAGATATACATCAAATCTCAATGAAAATATTTTAATACCTCCACTCAAGAACCTGTTTTTTTCATCAAAGCCAGCAGGTTCACCAACCGCCCCCATGTCTTCTACCTCCCCTATACCACAGCCCGGAGGTACACAATCAAAGTGACAGAGAGGGGCACCTGGGTGGCTCAGTCGGTTAGGCATATGCCTTCGGCTCAGGTCATAATCCCGGGTCCTGGGATCAAGCCCTGCATCAGGGTCCCTGCTCTACCGGGAGCCTGCTTCCCCCTCGGCCCCCCTCTCTCTCACTAATAAATAAATTCTTTAAAAAAATAAATAAAAGGAATGCCATCCTTGTGACACCTGGGTGGCTCAGTCAGTTGAGCGTCTGCCTCTGGCTCAGGTCAGGGTCCTGGGATCGAGCCCCGCATGGAGCTCCCTCCTCAGTGGGGAGCCTGCAGCTCCCCCACTTGTGCTCACTCTCTCTGACAAGTAAGTCAATAAAATCTTTAAGAACTAAATAATATTAAAAAGTAAAGCGACAAAGAGGGGCATCCATGGGGGTCAGTCACTTGGGCGTCCGACTCCTGATTTGAGCTCAGGTCATGCTCTCAGGGTCATGAGACGGAGGCCGCCTCAGGCCCCGAGCCGTCTGCCTGCCATGCTCTCTCGGCCCCTCCCCTGCTCACGCTCATGCACGCACACTTTCTCCCCCAAATAAATTAATAAATAAAATCTTTAAAAAAATAAAGTGACAAAGACAGCCCAAGTATGGGACTTCATACTCTAGTCTACCCTGAGACATGGCCCTAAGAGACTTGCAGAACCAGGTCTCCCCACTCAGCTGGGTCCACACACCCAGCCTCCGTGTGATCACAGGGTTAACATGGGGCTCAGAACTGCCCCCTTACTGTTGCAACTCAGCACAGCCGAGCCTGTGAGGCACAGGTGCAGTGAGACCATGGCCACTGACAGAAGATCCACCACACGAAGCACGGCTCAGAGACTTGGGACCCAGCATCAGAGCCCGAGGCACCATCACAGGTGCTGTGGTCCACAGGCCACTCCCACCTCCCCGGCACCTGCCTTCTAGGCGGCTCCCCAACCTGTGGCCCAGGAGAGCGGGATCCTCCACAGAGCAGGGCAAAGGCTGCCCCACCCCCATACGGAACGCGGCCATGACCACAGCCACAGGGCACTTGGGCCTCCAGCCCTGGAAGCCGCAGGACACAACTCTGGGTGAGGTCAGAGGGACACACCTACGGCCCTTCCAAAAAATCCTCTGCTATTACAGAACTGGCTTCGAGGACTGTCCTCAGTTCACCTGACGGGCCCTTCCTCCGTAGACCCTGTCCCGGATGTCCCTCCCGCTCCTGCGTGGCCGCGGCAGCCCTCCCAGGATCCACCACATCCCACTCCTAAATCTCTGTGCCCACCCAGGAGCCCAAGCCTGGAGGAGTGGCCGCTGGGCCTCCAGGAAAGGGCCTCCATGTCCACAAGCCGCTCCCCCCAGGGTAGAGGGCGCAAAGTGGGGGTGGGGGAGGCAGGGCGAGAAGGCGGGCTTCGCAGAAGAGCAGGGGCAGACGGGGAGCAAACCTGTCGTTCAGAACCCAGAAGGCCAAAACCCCACCAGGGAAGATGGACGGAGGTGGCTTCCACGGTGGATCTGGGGACACAGCGACCACCGGCTCCTACAGCAAAATGCACCCGCGGGGCACCCAGACCCAGACCCATGCGGGGACATCCACGCCCTGGGAGCACAGCCCCGCGGTCTCGCGGGAACGTGGCCAACCAAGACCAAAGCGCACGTGGGCAGGAGTTCCGATCGGGCCGCACTGGGCACACGCGTTCACGGCTCCCGCTGGGCTCCCGCTCCCGTGACCGCAGCACACGCGACGGCCGCGCGTCCACTCACAGCGCCTGGTGCGCTGCCCGCGAGGCGAGGTGGCTCAGGGGGCATCCCCGTGGGTCCGCAGAGGGCCCGGGGCGCACTGCTCAGAAAGCCCGCACAAAGCACGCATGGGGGCGGGAGATGGAGGGGAGGGGGTCGCACCGAGAATTCGAACTATGCGGGGCTCTTCCTGCGAGCGGAAAGCGCCCTCCACGCGGCGGCTCCCAGGCCGGGGGACGCACAGGGCCCGACGCTGGAAAGGGGCTCGGGAACCCTAAGAGCGTCTCGGAAGCTCCTCTCCCCGCTATGGGCAGTCTGGAATGCACCCCGGCCCCTTCTGCATCATCCCCCCGCTCTTCACAGCTCCTGAGGCCTTAATGCGAACCATATGCAGAGCCGCCTGCTCGCCAGGCCCGGGCAGCCGCCGCCATGGGCTCCTGCAGGATGGGAACGAGAGGTCTCCGAGGGGAAAAACAACAAACAGATCTCTTGTCTACAAAGCAGAACTCAAAACATTTTTCATGCATTCTAGGCTTCTCGAGAGCAGCAGGCTGTTTAAAAAAAATACCTGGCCCAAATTGAGCATTTGCCTGACATGATGGAAAAGTGAGCGCTATTTTCTGTTATATTGCCCCTATTCTACATCGACAAGAATATATTTTTTCCCTGTTCCCAACTGATTTCACAGCAGTGAACTCCGTTTATGAATTATCTGACACATTTCTTGCAATTCTTCTGACAACAGTGCTCAGTGGAAATTTCAAGGCCCCTCTCTTCTGACAAGTAGAAATATCAATATTTGAATAAATTGTGGATTTTAAACTTCTCACTCTGATGCGCCACAGTGAGGAAGACTGAATTCTTCTCTTACTGGGTCTAATCCCCCTGAGCCTCGGGAGGAAATCTGTGCGCGGCGCTTCATTACGAGAAAGCGGTGCTGAGTGACACTTGAAACACACGCGCGCGGCCGGATGAAGTTTACTTCCTTCCGACGACACCCGGCGGCCCCGCGCTGTCCCGTCTCGGGAAGATCGGCACAAGCGCGGCGTCAGAGCAAAAAGCCGAAATGTTGATTCACAAATTGACAGGCCAATCTTTAAACAAATGCGCTTGCTGGGGGGGGCGCGTCTCCGCTCGAGCTGAGCTCCTCGCGCCGGCCGGCCGCGTCCCGGCCTGATTAGGAGGCGCTTGTTAGGGCCGCGGCGGACACTCCAGCCCCGCGTTCTAACAAGCGCGCGAGGAAAACGGCGCAAAGAGAACAACATGGTCGTTACCATCTCCGGCGTCTCCGTGCGCCTGGAACGCCCGCACGCGTCTTCCCCGGCGGCTCCCGCGCCGCCACCGGCGCTCAGGTCCCTCCGTGGGCGCTCTCGGTGCTCCCAGGGCGGGCGGGAGCCGCGTCCCCTTCCCTTCCCGGAGGAGCGCACCCGATCCCGACCACGACGACCGACGGGGTGTATCTCCCGGGGAGCGGCCGGCAGAGCCACCTCCTCCAAGGGGGCCTCACCGTCCCGGTCCTGCGACCCCACGGCCCCCGCGGCCAAGGCCCCCGAAGCACATCAAGCCCGAGGAGGGGCCTGGGTTCTCTGGGGGTGTCCGGGAGGCCGGCTGGGACAGGGACGGCCTCAGTTTCTTCATCTGCTCAGGAGACGGCTGTGCCCACCTTTGGGTGTGTCCGCACACGGCCGGCCCTCACCGAGGGCTGGCTGCCATTTTCACACCTAAATCCCAGATGCTCTTTTCCAGAAAGCGTAAGCCAGAGCTCTTCCAGCCAAACCCTTTATTCATTCATCTCATTTCTGTCCTTCGTGGAAATTCAGCCAGAGAACTCCGGATTTGTTGTCTCAATTTCCCACCTTACGGATTACACCACCAGGCCTGGCCACTCAGGAGCTCGCGTCTTGTCTCACCAAAGCCATGCACGACACAGGGCAGTGTCAAGGTCCCAGGGTGAGACACTGTCCCAGGGGAGGAAGGCTGCTCACAGGGTCCCCCAGCCAGCAGGGACGCAGGGAGCTGAGGGCCACCCCACCCTGGCACTCATACCCCACTTTGCCAAGTGCCAAGGCCAACCGTCGCCCAGTCTGCATAAAGAGCATCTGCGACCAGCCCTGGCTGAGGGATGGCACTGGGTGTGGATGTGCCTTCAGGCCTCTGGGTGGGGATGGCTTGGACCACTTCCCCCCAGCCGGGCACGGGTGAAGACAGGGTCCTCGGCTCTGGACCAGACCCCTATTCAGGGGACAGTCTCCAGTGCCGAGTGCTTTCTAAACACCAGACATAAATGCAGCCAGAGTGGAAACAGATACTCACGCGGGGAAAAGGCGTGTGGAGGGTAACAGAGAAAAGTGAAAAGTGCCTCGGCAGGACACAGTGGCAGCTCTTGTCCCTCCTGCCCCCTGGTGTGGGCGTCCCTTGTGGGTGCTTTCCCCGGGGCGCAGGGCAGGGCTGCGTTGATACTAATAGGGTCTCCATCTACCCTCACCAAGGAGGTGAAGCCCTCATGGAAATGAAGACCCTCTCCCTAGGTCCCCAAGGGCAGGGGCAGACCAGTGGGGAGGCCCCCCCAGGCACCCATCCATCCAAAAGGCAGCAGAGGACCCTCACACAGGTGGACACCCCACCGTGAGATCCCAGGGGAGGACGGAGGCCACCAACTGACCCCGGCTTCCACCCACCAGCCCCCCAACCCCAAGCATGTTGTCCCATGATGAGGGCAGGACCAAAAGGGAGGAAAAAGACCCAAAAAGTCCTTTAGTGTCACTGGAGCATCGCTTCAGGTCTGGGGAAGGCAGAGGCTGAGACCCAGAGGGCCTGGCAGGTAGAGGGAGCCCAGGGTCTGGGGCAGGGGCTCAACCTCGGCACCTGTGAGCAGGGGCGTCCCCGCGGGGCAGTTGGAGCAGCCGAACAACAGGCCCGGTCCACGCCGGTGAGCAGCGGGCCTCCACCTGCGTGTTCGCCACTCCTCCGTTGCCTCCGTGGCCTCAAGAAGGCAGGGGTGCGTACAGCTCTGGGTCAGCTCTAGCCTCATCCGCAGAACTAGGGCAGAGGGAGGGAGGGAGAGGACAGAGCAGGAGACGTTCGTTTATCCAGTCAACAAACATCCTCCGATGCCGGGACGGCCGCCAGCGCCTGCGGACCAGGCGGCCTCGCTGAAGGAGAAGGGCCGGCACCCAGCGCCCGGCCTGGGAGCAGGGACCCCCCACCATGAGGGCTGGAGAGCCATCTTCTTGGCCTCCGGGACAGGGAAGGGGGGACCATGGGTGCGCACGTGCACGCACATGTGCACGGGAGACAACCAGAAGGAGCGGGGATCCCGGGAGTCAGTCCGGGAGCCCGTCGGTACACGGTGGGACGCCGCGCTGGGTCTGTTCTCCCGAGCGAGAGTGCAGACAGACACCAGCAGCCGAGGGAGCGGGAAAGCTGTGCCCACAGATGGCCACCCATTTGGAGGAAAGCACAATATTTTATCTAAGTATCCAAACGAAACACATCACCGCAAAACACCAAACACACATCCACCCAAAAATGCCCAATGACAACTCACGTTTTCCTGCTTTTTCTAGAAATTTGGGTTCAGTTCTCAGGTGAATACAGACAAGGGAGGGACCCTCAGAAGGGGTGGCCTCCACCCGCGGAGGGCAGGGCTCCTTCTCCTACAGGCAGGGGGATGGGCACTGGGGGGGCCTTCCCAACGCCCACACAAGGATTCTCTAATGGAGGAATCGTGACTTTTTATGCAGAGAGAGTAAAAAGCACCCCCGTTCTTTAGACGGGGCTGAGGTCCAGGGAAGAGGAAAGGGGTGAGGGGGAGGCTGAGAAATGGCACACAGCGGGCACAGGCCCGAGACAAGACCAGGCCTCACGTACCCTCCTGTGAGAGGGGGCAGTGGGTGTGGAAAAGCGCCATCAAGAGCGACAAGACCCCGGTCCCCGTTCACCACACATCGCTCGCTCTATGGCCCTTTCCCTCTGTGAGCCTCAGACTCCGTTACCTTTAAAATGGGAATAACCTCTCACGTCTGTTGTCTCCCGGGACTCAGTCACAAGTCAGGTGCCGTACAGGGAATGCTTCACGGTTCCGCCTGGTGTGGTTTAAGAACCTGATCTTGAAGTGCTTTGCAAGGACACAGAGGACCCCCAAGGCGGGACATGTGGCACTGTCCGGGCAAGGAGACATGCAGCCCAGCACAGGTGGGCACAGCCCGCAAAGAAGACTCCATGCTAGGGGTGGTGGCCTGGGTCTGCCACAGCCCAGGGGACCGCCAGGATGACAAGGATGATGACATGCATCATCTTGAGTCTTGGGCAGAGCTCAGGACCTGGCCACAGGGGCCCCCAGTAATAAGCCAGTGACCATGTGGGGTATCCCCTGTACTCACGGGGCTCCTGCTTGTTCCGGGGTCCGAGGCCACACTGGGGACAGAAGTCAGCTGCACCCCAGGGAGCTCCTCCCAGAGGCAGCATGAGCAGGACCAAGACGGTTGCCCAAGGCAAGAACTTCCTGCGACAGGAGCAGCCCCTCCAGTTGGGGGCTCTGGGGGCCTGAGTGAGGGCCTGGCCCTGAAGGTCAGATAAAACATCTCGAAGTCCTGCAGAGAAACCCATTGACAAGAAGTACCACGGATTTGTAAAGACCAAACCCACAACAGAAGCGTGGCTGGTCTGTGGCTCATGCTCTCAGCAGGGCGCCCATCATGTGTATGTCTCATGCAGGCGATGACACCGTAAAAATGATGGGTTTTCATGTCGAGAAACCCAGCAAGGGAGGAAAACAAGTTTACAAAATAAAAAATGAAACAGGCTGGGATTACCTGACTTACACGAGAGGTTTTAATCAGGGGCTTTTTCAGGCGAGGCCAAAGCGTCAGGCCCCCCGTGAGGATCTCCTGGTGGCAGGACCCCGCCGAAACTGAGGGCCCACTATCCTGATCGGTGCCTGCTGTGCTCCGTGCTCGGTTTCTCGCCCCCATCCGTCCTACCAGTGGAGGCCTCCATCTGCTCCGCGTTGCAGATGCAGAAACTCCGAGGGGGTTAAATCACGTGTCCATCCACGGTCAGGGAGGGCCTATGCAGCTCTCATGGCACCCTCCTACCCTGGGTCCCCGGAGCCGAGGACACCAGCCTAGTGTTTTAGAGACGGCTCAGCATGGATTCTTTGGGCACTCACGTCTTAGCTATAAGCCCTCAAAAGACCAACCGGGTCTCGGGACTAAGTCCCGGCCCCACATACCTTTATTAAGGAAGAAACGGGGTTGAGAGAGAAGCCTAGTTCTCACAAAGGCTCCTGTCTAGTCTAACCTGGGGGAAATCGAAGAAAACACTTTAGCTCTAGAGGAAGATCAGAAGTCCAAGTGGACCACCAGACAAAGGGGAGGGGCTTGAGGAAATGCCACAACTGCTGTTTCCCCTTCTCCCTGGGCAGCCTGTCTGGTCCTCCTCCTGGCAGGGCACCAGAGAAAACCCCAGGGGCCCATGTGGTTGTCCAATGATGATCAGGGTACCCCAGGACAGAGAGGTCAAGTGGGGCCCAGATGCCTGAGATTCCCGTGCCCACCCCTGGCCGGGAGCAGGGACTGCTGCCACGGTGACCTCTCGGGGCAGGTGGGGGGAACAGAGGCTCCGGGCCAGCGCACGGAGGCCTTTTACTCCCTTCGGCCCACAGGGCCCGCAGCATCTTCCTTCTCGGTCCCTGTGACACGGCAGCGGACACCGTGCTGTTGGGAAGGGCCGGGACCTGGGGCTGGCAGAGGCGGGAGACGACCCCCACCCCAATCCACGATCAGGAGCAGCTTGTGCCGGGCTCTCACAGGCACCTCTGTCCTGGCCACGGGGCAGGGGGGGACCCAGGTACAACCCCCATACCGGGGCACAGGGAGGTGGACGGACACGCCACAGGCAAGTCCTGGAGCAGACAGGAGGTCCCGATCAGCGTCGGCAATCAGACTGTGGCAGGCGTCAGCTTCTTCATGATTTGGGAGGACGCGGAGGCCTGTGACATCTGAACTGAGCTTGCGAGTGAGGGTCCCAGGTTTGACGAGCCCAGGAGAAGGTGTTCAGGGTAGAGCAAGCAGCACAGGCAAGGCTAGGGTGTCTGGGACCAGTGGGCTGTGCGGTGGGGGGACAGTCCCAGCCGTGAGGTGGGGAGAGTGGATGAGAAAGGCAGAAGGCAGCTTTCGCTCTGCTTTCCTGAGAGCCACTCCGGGAGCCTGTGGAACATGCGAGTAGCACCTGTGTTTATGGGGCCGACAACTTCCACCACACACCAGCAGCAGGAAGGCCGTGTGGCACCCCAGGTGCTGGTTTGGGAACCGAGCCCTAGAAACTCTGGACCCTGCCCCAAGGGGCTCCCAGGCCTGGTACTAGGGGAGGGCAGCGCGCCCCGTGTGGGGCCAGCACCGCCTGCGAGCCACCCAGGGTCGGGCATGGGCAGGCGTTCGGTAAATGCCACGTAAGGGCGACAGCCCCGGGAGTGCTCCCAAGCCCTCCCAGGCCTGCCATTTTGGGGGCAAACGTCTGGAGGAGGGACCCCCAAGGGCAGGGTGCACACACGTCTGGGGCGTTCGGAATTACCGGGAGACCTGTCGGCTCCTTACCACCCAGCACGGGTGCCGTGGCGCCACAGGTGGGAACGGACATCCCGAGGCCTCCCGGGAGCACGACCCGTTTTACGGAAGAAACAAGGAGTAGAAGAGAAAGCAGGGCCCAGGTGACTGCAGCTCAGAAGAGCCACGGGGTGTCCGGACTAAGGACCCTCCCCGAGGGCTGAGACCTCCCACTGCTGTGCACGGGATCGGACGTGCTGCCGGGGGGACGGACCAGGCAAACTGCACAGGGCCTGGTTGGCTGGTGGGCGCACAGCCCCATCGTCACTGTCATCTGGGCTCCAAGAGGGTCGCTGGGCTGTGGCACACGGAGCTCTGGGCTCAGGGCCGGAGGTCAGGGGTCCTGGCTCTCCTCTCTGGGCCTCGGTGTCCTCTTCTTCTAAAGGCGACCCCAGTGGCCCCGAGAAGCCTGCCTTGCTACTCGGAGGACAGGGACTGTCTGGGCAGAGCCAGAGAAGTGCCAGCAAAAATGACGGGATCTGGCATCACTGGGGAAGAGAACACAGATGCGCACGAGCAAACCCGGCAGGTTTTGTCTGAAAACCCGAACGGGAATCACCTTCCAGGGTCAGGAACAAATGTGGCGAGACCACAAGGAAAGGGGCACTCCAGACAAGGGTACGGGGCCATGCCGTGCGGTGGGGGCCTCAGGGGACACGGAGCACACCGGCCCGAACCCCCCACTCCAGTTGTCCCAGCCATGGACGGCTCTGCACATGGCCAGTGTCTCCGGGGGGGCAGAGTCGCCCTGGGTCGGGAACACCGGAGGAGATCATCTGCCAGCTGGCCCCTTCATGGCCAGGGATGCCTGGGACAGGACCCCACGGAGCTCTGCAGGGAGAAGCCATGAGGCCCCAAACCTGCCGTTCTTGGGAAAGGCCACTGACTCCTCTTCCAAAGGCTGCCGTCAACTCCACCTTGGTCTCCTTGCAAGATCCGGCTCCCCTGGGCTCCGGTTCCCATGAGAACCCATTCTGCGCTGGGCTCCCACCCCGAAGGTGACAGCCACAGCCAGGTGTGCCCTGGTAGAGAACCCGGGCTGACCACGTCAGGGGGCCATGGCAGCATCCTCAAGAGCCTGGCGTGCCCCCGCATCTGGCCCTCCCAGCCCCCACACCTGCTATTCCCGCCCCCCCAACTCCCCTGGCTAGCCGCAGATGGCTGCACCCCTGCACTCCCCCTCGCCACGCTCTGCTCACCCCCAACGTGGCTCTCCCTGTCCTCGGCAGACACCCCGAAGACGGGCAGCCCAGCTCCCAAGCAGGTGGGCCCACAAGGGCTAAGGCAATGCTTCCTGGTCCACAGAGACACTCTGCCCACTCTCTCCGGAGGCCTACACCAACCCCACATCGCGTTCTCTGCCTGCACACGGCTGTGGAGCCCGTGCCCGCCGCCTGGCTGTGGCCTCCAGCCCCTCCCCCCGGTTGGCCCACCCTGGCTCCTTGGCGTCCCCAGGAGGCGGGACACCACACCCAGAACCAGGGCACAGAGGGCGGAGGGACGTTCATCCAAGACCGTACGGCTGGCTGTCAGCGGGCCCGGGAGCCAACCAGGCCACTCTGGCCCCAGCGCCAGACCCCAGGAGGTCACACCGGTCTGCTTCCGGTTACCCTGTTCGCTATTTGTGCACAAACATAAACTTCCCCACCCACTGCAGCTCCCAGAGGGCAGGCCTGGTCCTGGGCAGATCTAGAAGCATCTGTGGGGGGAAGGTGAACCCCTCAGAGCCGGCTGCAGACACGGGGCGCTGACCCCCCACCAAGTCCCGAGCCCAGCATCCATGAGTGGGTGGGAACCATGTATCTTGCACTTCGGCTCCGTGCGGGGCAACCCCAGCGCAGGGCCAGGGCTGCTGGGTGACCAGCAGCGGCACACGCATCTCACAGATGGGGAGGCCGAGGCCCAGGAGGGGACGGCCCCGTTCCCACAGCAGCAGGAGCCCAGGAAGGAAGGGGCTGAGGGGCTCCTCTCTGCAGACAGGGTCCCGGGGAGGGTCCCGGGGAGGCTCGAGGGGAGGCCACAGCCCACCACGTGCCCACAGGAGCTGCTCAGCACACGGAATTTTCTCCCAAATTTTTCCAGGGCCCTGGGCTCCAGCTGTGTCCTTCCCTTCTCTGGATCTCAGCGCACAGAATGGGCTGGAAGAGATGCCTGGACGTGTCCACCCTCGGGCCACACAGGAGGGGCCGCGTTCGGGGGAAGGCCACGGCAGCAGCGAGCGTCAATAATGCATCCTCAACATGACTACTACTGTCTGACTCTCCACGGCACCAACGGCTGCGGGTTCCCCGACGGCTGTCTGCGCAGGGCCCATGGCCCTATGCCTCCACATCACACAGAGAACTCCTGCCCCCAAATAACTACACAGTCAGGCGCATCATCATAGAGGCTCAGAGACTGAACTGCCGCAGATCGCACAGCAAGGAAAGCATGGAGCAGCTCGAGTCCCGGGCCAGCAGCCTCCAGTGCCGTCCCCTGGTCACCCCGCACACAGCCCCGGGCAGGTGCACGGAGGCCAGCCTGCCGCTGGGTCAGAGCGACAGCGCCCAGCCCCGGCCCCCAGCCCCTAGGCCACGCCAGTCCCATCTTGTAGGGCAACGGGAGCAAGCAGGATGTCTCCCAGAATTGAAAGTGTGGCAAACTCATGAACCTGAGGACAAAGTAGATGCTCCACAAAACACATTCCACCCTGCATCTGGCTCCGAGCAGGTATTTCCTGGGTGGGAGCTCCTTCCCCACTGACCACCTGTGTTAGAACTTGGGAAAGCACACCTTCGAGAACTCGAGGCAGAGGCACTCCCGGGTGCCTCCATTGGTTAAGCGTCTCCTTTGGCTCAGGCCATGATCCCAGGGTCCTGGGATCCAGTCCCTGCTTCCCCTCTGCCTGCCGCTCCCCCTGCTTGAGCTCTCTCTCCCTCTGACAAATAAATAAGTAAAATCTTAAAAAGATAATAATAACTTGAGAGCGATCTCTGGCTGGCTGGCATTAGACACGGTGAATATGTGAAGATGTATTCGCGTCACTGGTACGTTCGGAGCCTCCTGCACGGCTGAAGTTTGTAACCCGGAGAGGCAGGCTGGTGGCGGGCAGGGGACGTGACTGGACCCATTCTCTGGTTTTAATCGGGGAATGTCCATTCCTTAGACAGCCCTTCCCTGCTTCCTGCTTGCTGAGTTCCAACCAGTCATTCGTTCAAAACGGACAGAGGCTGGGGCTGTGTGCAGGGGCGACCACACACACTAGCGGTCCACACACGCTCCAGCAGGGGCCACACTCGGAGAGGCTGCAGGGCTGCAGAGGGACGCCTAGAACAGGGGCCGAGGCCCGCCTGCCTGAAAGCCAGGGCTGCGAGCAGTGGGGCAGGAGCTGTCCCGGAGGGGGAGGCGGCGGGCACTGGGCCTGTGGCGCTGCCCACGAAGAACTACGGGGCACAGGAGTGTTCATACAGCCCAAAGGTGGGCAGGCTGCTGCCTGGGGACAAGGGAGAGGACGCAGAGCCTGGGCTGCAAGACAACAGACGATCCAGCCAGAGACATACTCGGCCTGGACCACACCAGTGCTCGCCTCGGGGGATGCAGGGAGCCTGAGCACAAGCCAGGCCTTCAGGAGCAGGTGGAACAGGCTCCCTTACAAAATCCGAAAGTCACAGAACAGAAGAGAATGACCATGTCTTGCAGACATGGGGTGGAGGGGATGTGGGGGGGGAGCAAACCTGGGGAGCACTGGAAAGGGCATACTCAAGGAAATGGTGAGGCCACCGTACTGGAGGAGGCAGGCGAGGCCCTGAATGACATGGCGGAGGACTAGGACAGTTGCCCACGGCCAGCGCTGACCAAACCTGCCACGTGGAAGCCAGCACGTCCTGGGAAGGAGCTCAAGAGCCAACTCCAGGGAGGGCCCAGTGCCAGGTGAAAAGCCCCGGCAGATGCAGGACCCCTCGGCACCCCTGAGAGGCAGGTGAGGACCATTCCCCTGGAGCAGCCGCAGCTGTCACCCTCAGCCCTGACAACCCCTGGGACCACGCCCCTCAGAGCACTCTGGAGCCCGTCAGAGACCAGAGGAAGCTGGGTCCTGTTTGTCCTGTTCCGTTTTTAACAAAGCCTAGAAAGCTGAACCGCCAGCAACACTAAATTCAGGAGCTGGTCGCCCGATCAGCGGAACCTAATAGGCTCTCCAAGGGGTGGGGTGCGAAGAAATGCCGCCCGCCCAGCATCGCGCCGCTCCCGGCTGCGGCAGCCGGCACAGAGCCGAGGAGGGCGGCCTCGCTCTACCCGCACTTTGTCCGCATGGGGTCCGTCCTGGAGTCACAAGTCATTAGGTACAAAGTGGACTAAACTTACGTTTCTAAATTCAGTGAAGCAAATAAAAGTTGTTGGCTTTCGCATAAACACTCTGAGGTCTAGAGCATTAAGATCCAGAATGTGCTCCAAGCAATTTTAATCAATTAAACCATAACCTGACTTCATGGCGGGGGCGGGGGGGGGGGCACAAGCACTCAGAGGCTTTGAAACCACAGACGTGAGGTCCTCTCTGCTGCAGCAAAAAGCAGCCCTTCTGGAGGGACCCCAAGAGTGTCTCTGGCGGACCGCCTGGCCTCGAACATACTCTGCATGACGGAGAGCTCACCACCTCGTGGGACAGCCATGCTCTGTATGCCACCAGCTCCAACCATAAGTCAGTGGCTCTGGATTCTGCGGAGTTCGCACTTCTCCATCTATGTCTTCTACTTCCGGCTGTCACTCTGCCCCCAGACATCCCAAGACCCCTGAGGACAGTGGCACACGCTGCCACCAGGTCAGGGCCCCTGAGTTTGTCAGTCAGGAATGAGGGTCCGGACACCAGGAGCTGCCGGGCCCTTACGCCCAGGACATCCAGCGCCGGCTCCTTGTCGAGTGGGCTGTGCCAGGAATGACACAGAGGCAGGCGAGCTGGAGCTTTTAGTGCCAACTCTGCTTCCACCTGTTTTTTACACACGTAAGTGATGTCCCCTGCTTTGGGGAGAACTCATCAACCCCAGCCCCACCCTGCCGCGCCCCGGCGTCTGCAGCAGCCCCTGCTTCTGCTCTCAGCACCACAGGGAGCGGGGGACCGAGCTCTACAGGAGCTGCCAGCGTCCACAGCCGTTCAGCCTCGCCCTGGAAACCACCACATCCCACCCAGGAAAGGGCGCCACAAGTGCCCTGCAGAGGCGAGACACTTCCTCTGAGACCCAACGGGTGCGTAATGCATCTCAGGCCCTGAGAAAGGCTCATAAAAATAATTCATGCACGTTGTAAAAATTGGGGGAAAATACCTAAAAGTATACAAAGAATGTAAAAATGACCTATAAACTCAGCACCCTGCGCTTAGCTACAAAGACGGCTCTATTTCTTGATAGTACTTTTTCCACTTTATTTTTTAACTGGGATCATACAGTACTTACATTTTTATATCCTTATCACTTTGTTTCATGTAATAAAAAATGTTTCCAACTTATCCACCCGTCTGCCTTTTAAATAGCTGCCTAGTACTCCAGCCCGGGCCTCCCACAGTCCGCCTCCCCAATCCTGCTGCGGGAAGTGGGGCTTGTGATTGGGACACAGTGAACCTCTCCACTCACAGACCGTCACTGTTTGAACAGACAGTTCTCTGACTTGTCACTTGAGGGAACCCTGACTGACGACGGCCAGTCCGGCTCCCCTGTGGACTTCTCCAAGTCTTTCTGCATTTTTTTCATCATTAACAGTCACATTTTGTCATGTCCGTGGCTACTCCTAGGAAAAGGAACAGAGTGGTCTCATGTTTGGAGAGCCCCTGCAGGTTGAGCCCCTAGAGTGTCCTAAGCAAGGGCCCTGGGGCTGTGCCCAGACACTGCAGTCCTTGAAAGGACTCCCTTTAGCATAAACTCAGCCAGTAGAGAGCTGGAAGGAAGAAGGAGGTACTCAGTGCTCCGTGAACATCTGAGAGGACCGCCCTCTGGACAATGCATCGGGAGGACTTGGGGATGAGGGTTAACAGACAGGAGGAGGGAACTGAATTTGAAGCAAACACATTCAAATCAGTAGTGTGGCTGGACCCTAGACCCGTCCCCAGGTGGGCCTGCCAGACCCGCAGCACCATGTCTTACCCCACAAAGCAGGGTCACCAAGCACAGTGACAGCGGTCCATGTGGCTTCCTTAAAACACACAAAGAAACCAGAGCAAGTTCTTTCTGCCACAAGAAGAGGCTTTCCCCGACTCAGAGTTTACTAACATATCATCAAAATCAGAGCCCATGCAACTATGGGTTCGTGTTTTCTTTGCCTTGGACAGAAGGGCATTTAAAGAAAACCCAAAAAGGTAATATCTTAGGGATATTTTTTGATATAAGGTCATTATGGGCCCCTAATGCTCCCCTGGAACTCAAGTGCACTCTGGCACCGTCCCCTGGAAAGCGAGGTGGGGGTCTAAGCGTGGCTATGGGACTCTGCCATGCACACTGCAGATCCCGACGGCCAGAGTGGACCCCAGCACTACACACCAAAATGCCTTGGATGTGGTGGCTTTATCAGCTGCCTCTTTGAAAGGGGGCCCCTAAATGGCATGTACCAAATACCCCCTTATGCTGAGTTATCTGTCTTGGGCTGGGAGTGGCTGGAGGGCAGGGCTATGGTCTGAGCCTACCTCACTCCTAATAGCTACTCTGATGCCTGACACAGAACAATCACGGGCTGAATTTTGTTAAGTGGGAGACGCTGAGGACTCTCTTCCTCACCCTTGCTCTACCAGTCTTGGTAACAGAACCGACCGGGCCACGGGTGACACCGGCCACTGACACCAGGCAAACCGAATACATTCCGCTCCTTTCACAAAGCCACACTTGCTGGCCACAGGCCACTTGAATGGCTCTGTACTCTGCTCTTCCCCGACCCACCCCACAGGACAGGAGGGGAGCTCTTCCCTTGAGCTGTGCTGCCACAAGGTCCCGAGCAGGGCTTGGCTGGGTCTCTGGGGCCCCCAGGGGTCTGAGGCCAGAGTGTGCCCCTCTCCACAGCCCAAGAAGCAGTCTTCAGAGGTGACCAAGAGAACACTCAGGGGCCCTCTGCGGTGGACAGACCTGTGTCCACCAGGGAAGAAAAGCTCAGTGTCCCCTCTCCTGGTGCCAGAAGGATGAGGGGCTGGTCTGCGCTGGGGGCAGAGGAGAGGGCCACGTGGAAGGAAGCTGGCTACCCCAGCAGGCGGGAACTGGCAGCCGGGCAGACGCACCCCGTCCATACCTGGAAAGCCATTTGACTTTGTAAGCAATGCCTCGGAAGCAGAAGGCATTACTGTCGCTTTTATAACTAAAACGGATAGGATGCTAAGACGGAGGCCTTAGTGGATAACCCACTTCTCACTTTGGGGCATTCGCTGCTGAACAGACAGAACCAAGGAGAAAAGCCCCATCGTTTGGGAGCAATCCCTGAGCAGCTGGCCCTCATCCCTGTCTCAAGCCCCCGGCCCCCGGGGAGCCCCGAGGAGAGCCCCTTGCTGCTGTGTCGGGAAGGACGCACCCTCCACGTCCCGGAGCCCGGCTCTGCGAGTGCCGCTCTGTGGTCGATCGCTCCCTCTTGGAGAAACTAAAGGAGCGCTTCTGAAGCTTGTCATGATCTGTCACCTCCACAGTTTACTCCCATTGCCTACAAGATCAATACGTCACCGTTCCCCGGCGGCTAACAGTGAGTGGGCACGGCCACGCGGCCCTGCAAAGTCTCCCCAGGAAGAACACATTTCCCACTGCACACTTCGTGCACTTGCAAATTTCACATCTCCAAGCACAGAGACCAAGTACAATCAGGTCAGTCATTTGCCCAACACCGAGTTAAAGAAACCGGGTAACTACATCATCCAGCCGGGATGTTCCCACTCCAGGCAGGAGGCCCGGCTACCACCCGGGCGTACGAGAACAACTAAAAACAGCCGCCCTCCTCAAACGCCATCACCCTTGCCATAACCAAGATCAACAAACTTCACCTATTTCGGGTTTTTTCTTTTTTTCCTTTTTTTTCAATTTCAGAATGCGCAGTGTACCAACAGGGCTGGGATGCATTTCACTCTTGACTGGGTACAGTAAGATTGCTAATCAGGATTACTTGATTCAGTCAACACTGATTTCAATAAAAAGACCCAAAAAATTATCATAAATATAGAGAAAGTGCGGGCGGCGGTGACAGGTGATTAAAATCTCATTTGCTTGGAATCAGCCTGCTTCATGGAGGCAAAGACGGGTCAGTCCCGATTCTGTCGCCGTGATCGTTATCAGCGTGTCGGCAAGTACACCTCTGAGCACGGACATTCACGGGCACAAGAGGAACCACAGAAGGCATCACCGGGGCCCTGCAGGGGTGCAGAGCGACACGGGACAGAGCGCCGGAAGGGGCGCCGAAAACTCAGGCTGACGGCGTTTAGGGCTATTTCCGTGGCGGAGACCGGCCTGCTTACCAGTACAGATGGTATTTGATTACAGAGTCAAAGCAACTCCTTTACACACAAAAGAAGGAGAAAGGGCCTTGAGCCCCTCAGAAGCCACAGAGGGTCAAGCAGGCCTGGTGAGAAAGCAGGGATCCTGTTCCCAGCCCCAACGGAACTCTGCCGGCCCCACTGGGGGAGCGTGTGAAGCAGTCTAAGACCCCGATGGCTCAAGGTATTTCCTCTGCTCACATCACCACCCAGACCCCAGTGGGGCCCTACTGTGTCCTCCGGCAGGGTCAGAGCCTTCCGGGAAAGAGCCAGGGTGTGGACAAGGACAGTGCTACGGACAGCTGGGCACCCCCTCTCACGCCTGCCCTGCCGATGTCAACCGCTGGCCTGATCTGCCCAGGGGACCCGCAGCAGACTTTCTGACCCAACCCTCCCCTCCTTCCCTCCCTACTCCACCTCTCCTGCAGCTCCATGGTTCCGGGGAGCACCGTCCCCGGGGTGCAGAGCCCTCTGCTCCTGAGCCCTACCCAGAGCAGGATTACCAGGCTCATGAGGGAAACCATAGGACACCCGGCGGAATCTGCCTTTTAGACAAGCAAGGACTAAAGCTTTTGGATAGGTATATCCCAAATATTGCATGAGATATACTTATCCTAAAACCCTGGCCCTTGCTTGTCTGAAAAGCAGATTGCACCCGGCGTTCTGTGTTTTGCAGGGCAGTCCCAGCCCTGACTGTGAATCACACCCTCCTCTCCAACCACTGTGCCTAAAGGCCCATCTGTCTGTCTGCCTTGTAGCATCACCTCCATCCCTCAAGACCTGAGAGGCCTTCCCGCTCTCCAGGCTGCAACATCCCTTCCTCCTGGGCTCACCAAGGGGCTCAGGGCAGACCCCCGTCCTGTGCTTGGGGCAGGTGCAGCCAAAACGGAGGAGGCCTTGGGTTCCTTGGGGGCACTTGTCCCTTGTCCACAGTAGGTGCTCAGTAAGTCACCAGGGACTCTAACTGAGGCCCCTTGCAGCACGCAAGGCATTCGTGCTTCTTACTGGATCAGGCCCTCCCAGGCGCTCCCTGCTCCTCTCTGGGTAATTGTTTGAGGCTGGCTCATTTGCATACTATTAAGTCGCATACTTAGTGCGGGGCGGGGAGTTTCTAAGTTCACTCCCCCTCGTTTCCCTCCAATTTCCGCCTGTTCCCTCACCAGCTCCTTCTGCTCCTGCTGGGAGAAGCCTGGAGGCTGCGAGCAAGGTGAGTGCTTCCACAGGCGCCAAATCAGCTGACACCACTAGTTCCACACTCGGTTCTTAGTGTCCCTCCTGTGGCCAGACCTGAGGTCAGCAGGATGCACAGCTGGCACCGTGGAGCCTCAGGCCCGCCCTCACAGAAGTCCGAGTTCATTCTGCATGCAAAGCCAGGCCTCTGGAACCTTCTAGAACCTTTTAGAGCCCTCTGGATCTCAGCACATCATGTCCGGATCAGAAGGCATACCATTCTTGCCTTCAATAGCTCCCTGTTTGTGTGCCTGGTGGTGATCTAGTCAGACTGTGGGAGCCCCAGGAATCCCTACTGTCCTCATCAGACAGCCCGACCTAGGGAGCAGGAACAGGAAACAGCACCCGTCGCGGCTTTCTTACAGGGGAGATTCAGGAGGGCTGCCTCGCACTGCCAATACCAGCACCCAGAGTGGAGTCTGCGATGGGCCACCTGAGACCTTCTCGGCCATGCGATGGGGATGATGGGTCACGCTGTGCCTGGCGTGGTGTGAGAGGGAGGACCCCGGGCCATCATCCCAGACGCAGGTGAGTTCTTCTGCCTCTCCTATGAACACCAGCCAACAAGGATCTCCTTGAAGGCACAGGAGGGGCCCACACCCATGGGGTTCTGGACCAAGAACAAGCTTCACAACTAAATACAAGGCCAGGAGCTCAAGGGGAAGGGTTAGACACATACCCCCGGCAAGGCTGACATGCTGAAGGCTGGCGGCACCTCCTAAACAGGCCGTGGTGCCTGGCACCAAGTCTTCACAGCCACCATTCCTAGCAAGAGCCCAGCCACGGTAGGTCATCATCGGTGCAGACAAGCCCAGAGACCTGACCCACACACAGAGGGTCACTCTCACAGGGGACTCAGAGGCCTGTCCAGCCCAGACCACAGTCCCCGCTTCACTATGCGAGCCATGGCAAGGGACCACGGGGAGAGAGGAGAGCTCAAGACCCAGGCAGATGATGGGAGAGGCCAAGATCAGCCCTCGGCAGGGCAGGCCCCACAGAACCCCCAAGTGCTCCAGGGGCCCCTCCTCCACCATCCGCCCCCCAGAGGGCATGGCTTCCTAGAGCCCCACCCCCACACAGCCTGTGCCCAAGGCTGGCTGGATGGCAGGGCCCCAGGGACGGTGCAGCACAGTCTCCAACAGCACCGACTGGAGTTACAAACCACAGAACCGTTATGGAATTAAACACGTCGCAGACCTACGACTGCAGCCCCAGCGTATAAAGTCCTCTCCTGCCACTGAGGCTACACGACAGCCCAGACGGGTCCCCCTCCCTGGAGGCGAGGCCAGGACTTGGCCCAGGTCACCAGCTCGCACCAGGTGGGCTCTGCCCACTCTCCCGCCACTGTGCATACCTCCGATCTGTCCCGAGGAGCAGGGAGGGCCAGGAGGCGGCCTCTCTAGTGACGAGGTCTAGAGCTCAGAGCACAGAGCAGCAAGAGAAGGGCGGCCCGGGGTCTAGCTGAGAGCGGGAGGGCACACGTGGGCCGGGGACAGGGGGGCACTGACGCAGCAAGGTCGGGGGAGCAGACGTCCACAGGAGCAGACGGGACTGGGGGGTGCCCGCTTTGCCAAGGAAATCCCTAACTCTGTAGAAGGTTGTGCCCTGGGACCTGCCAAGTGCTGGGCTGCACGTGGCTAAGCCCCACAGGTGCACGTGGTGGGCTAGGACAGGAGACCTAAGGTCAGCTGCACCAGAGTGCAGACGGGATCCCTGGAAACCGGAGATGGCGGAACACACCCATGCCTCGGACCCAGTGGGAGCCCGAACCTGCGCTCGGGATCCCACAGCTCAGAAGTTCTGAGTGGCAAGGAGCTCACAGCTGGGACAGGACGGGGCCTGGAGTCCCAAAGCTGGGGAGAGCCTCGAGTCTGGGCAGCAGGTGGGGTATGTCCCACGGCCTGAACAGTGGAAGGATGAGCAGTTTGGTATCCCAAGGTTCAGAGAAGCTTCCTCCCTGCCCCGGGGAGGTGCCAGGGGATCCGAAGCAGAAGAGGTCAATGGACCCCAGTAAGAAAAATGAGCCTTGTGTCCCATTTCCCCGCTTTCAGACACATCAGCCGTGTTGCAAACCCAGGCTCCCACTGGAGGCCCCTATGCGCCCATCCGCACGGGTGCATGTGTGCCAAGGGGCTCCCTGTGAGCTTGGGGCAGCCCACAACTGGGGATGCTGAGGAGGAGAAAGACCACCCATCCCTCACCTTCCCGGGGGGCCCTTGGCTTAGTCTGTCCCCACATGAAATCTGGGTCCCAGGTGGGATCCAGCAGACACCCCCTCCCCGCACCATGGCCCACCTCCAGGCCAGCCAACAGGAGCCACTTCAAGGAAGCCCCAAGTCCCTCCCCAAAGCCAGCAATCCCCCAGAATGCCATACCGGGCCATTCCTGAAGGATTTCCAGGTGAACCCCTCCTTCCGGCCTCTTTTACCCTCTCAGCCTCTAAAAGGTGAAGCAGGATGAAAAATCACCCCTTTCCTAAATAATGTTGTTTTCTCTTAAGTGGGCACAGGGACCAATTTTGACAAAACATGGGAGTCAGAAGACCTGAAAGCCGCACGAGTTCGTTGCCTTTGCACCACCACATACACAGTCTGTCCCCAAATCGGGCAAACTGTGCAGAAGCCCCACATAAGCCTCCTCCGGGAAACCCAGGGAGAACCTTTCTACCACTCGGGCATGTTTTCTGCTGGAGGCCGCTCCAAGAGGGTGCCCTGGTGCCCTGCATGTGGCTTTCCCAGGGAAGTCCCCTGGTAAATATCCAGCATTCTCTTCTAGAATGAAAACCCGCGGGTCTGTTTTATTTGAAGTTGGGAGTGAAAAAAGGACATGATGAGACTTTGGACAGGCAGGACAAGCCGGCAGGAGTGCGGCCGCCGGCGGGGGCAAGGGGCCATCCTCAGCAGGGGCCACCTGAGAGGGAGGACTCGTGTCTGGAGGACCAGAGCACTCACGCTCGTGAAGCACTTAGAGACCACTGAGTCAGGGAGGAGAAGGCACGATGCTCTCCAGGACCTTCATGGCTCCCAAAACCAATCTGGGGAGGCGGCAGAGCTCTGGGGGGCTGGGGGAAGCAGGGCGCCCCCACGGGCCAGCCTTCTGGATCCCATCACGCTGACAGAGGATGAAGACGTGGGCTCACAGAAGTGGACAGTTGGCATCTGATAACTCAATTATCCCAACTTGATCCTTTCAAAGCCTCCTTGAACCTCTGACCTGTCCCGCACAAACAAGGCCTCTTTGTGTCCCTCTCCTTCACATGGAACATGCCACAGTCACCCCACTGCACAAGATAACGGGACACTCACGGTCACTCCGTTTCTGAAACGACAGTCTCACCCAACCCAAAGGCAGCGCTGACGCCCGGTAATGGCACAGACAGTTTTCTAAAACTGTTCTTTGCCGGAGCAGAGGGGACAGAACAAAGCCACGTTAAAGCCGGCTTCTTGGGGAAGGAGCCAGCGTCTGACTGGCAGCCCCATTGTCCTCCACCACTGTCCCTGCTGCCACGCACCCCTCCCCCTGTTCAGTGGCCTCCCTGTCACTTCACAAGGGACTGACAACATGCTGAGAACTGGTTAAGATCTGAAAACAGGGGCGCCTGGGTGGCTCAGTTGGTTAAGTGACTGCCTTCGGCTCAGGTCATGATCCCAGCGTCCTGCGATGGAGCCCCGCGTCGGGCTCCCAGCTCCACGGGGAGTCTGCTTCTCCCTCTGACCTGCTCCCTCTCACGCTCTCTCACTCTCTCTCAAATAAATAAATAAAAATATTTTTTTAATATTTAAAAAATATTTAAAATATTTAAAAATATATATATTTTTTAAATCCTGAAAACAGGTGTGCGTGGGTGGCTCAGTGGGTTAAGCCTCTGCCTTCGGGTCAGGTTATGGTCCCAGGGTCCTGGGACGGAGCCCCACATCGGGCTCTCTGCTCAGCGGGGAGCCTGCTTCCTCCTCTCTCTCTGCCTGCCTCTCTGCCTGCTTGTGATCTCTGTCAAATAAATAAAATCTTTAAAAAAAAAAAAAAACAGTAACAGGACTTAAACCTACATTAACAATTCCAGGCTTCATCAAGAGTAGAAATAAGGAGCAAAGACACGGAGCGTCCTCACCACGGCCGTTCCCCTTCAAGGCAGGGGAAGCTCCCTGTGCATTAAGTTTCCTGCTCTTTTGTTGTCCTCTCGTTTTGTTTCTGTTTGACCAAATTCAGGGGAAAGTGGTTCACAGGAAACCAGGTCAGCGCCGGCCAACGACGGACGCCGCAGCATTCGCATTCGCTACGAGAGACGCCCGTGACGCCCGCCCTGCACCTCTGCCTTTCCCTCGTCGTGGGGCTTTGGCAGACGGAAGCCCTTCCAGGACTTCTCACCATGAATGGAATCAGAATTCCACGTAGAACTAGAAACCCAAGTGTGTCCGCAGCAAACTCGGGTCACACACAAGCTGACGCCGGACGACGTGTGCATTTCCGCAGGGCCGAGGACGGTACCGGCTCCGTCGCCGCACGTGTGCAGAGACCTCTGATGACTGCCCTCCGACGCCTCCATCAGGGCCCGTGGGCGTGGGGTCCTGCATGAGAGGGTCTCCTGTGTCCCGCCCGCCTGCAGCCCCCTCCGGAGAGAACCCCCCGCCACTGGCGCCTCTCCTTGGACGGGGATGCTCTCGGCCAGCAGCACTTCTGAGTGCAGAGCTCCGGATGCATGATAGGAGCCCAAACGCTCAAGTGCGCCCATCGGACCCAAGTCCCCACCCACATGCAGACCCGCGCCTCTGTCCACACTAACTCTCCACAGGGACACCAGGGCCACTCTGCGGACACGTGTGCACACATAGGACCGCACGTCGCACACTGCCCTCGCCCTGCTTCGTCTTCCTCGGACCCCAGCCTGTGCGGCGTCATCACAAATCCCCTCTGAGGGGGCAGAGCAGGGCCCCCCCAGGTCCTACCAGCAGCTCAGACTCGAGCGCCCCAGGCCGCGAGTGCCACAGGCCTCCCTGGGCTGCAAAGTCAGAGTGCCCTGACGAAAAGGGGCAAACGGATGAAGAGGCCCGGCATTTGGGGTTCAGAGCCCTGCCGTACCCCTCCCAGCTGAGCGACCTCAGATAAGCTGCTCAAGGTCCCCGGACCTGAGGGGTTACCATATTACCATCATATTACGGTGTCAGAATTGTCACAATGGGGTTGCCGCCCACTCGCCTCCTCACACTCGCTGAGAAGGGGCAGCAGGCGAGGGAGTGAGAGACGCGGCCTCGCCCTGTCCTGCTGGCAACCGGGAAGGTCTTGGAGCCTCCTCCCCAACGAGGGGTGGCCCAGGAAGGACCAAGGTGCACACCCACCCCCAGAAACCTATCACCAGGGCCTTCTCTGACACCCACCCCTCACCCCTGCTGGCCTGGGCGCCCAAGGCAGGCCACAAGCAGCTGCGGGCCTGGGGCCTCGGTCTAGAGCTGCCCCAGGAGGAGCAGGACCATCCACCTGTCAGGAGATAGGCCTGCCCACTCCCTGGAATGTCTCTTGGAAATGGGGTGACAGAGCAGGAAACAGAAACCAGCCTACCTCGATAGGTAGGTCGGGAGGAGAGAAGTCACCACTAAGTTCGGCTGCTGGCAGGCGTCACATGGAGGGAGGAATGGACCTTGTGGCGGCTTAGTGAGACTTAGCAGGGATCTCAGCTTACGGGGTGGCGGAGGGGGTCAGGACGAGCCAGGCTGGGGCTCCGGGCCCTCGCTCCGCGGCCAGAGGCAGGGCAGCCTCAGAACGTGCGACAGGACCCACGCACACTTTGTTCTGCCTGGGTCGGCACATGCGGGCTGCCAAGCACGGAAGGCCCACGGAAGGAGCCCAGCAGCCTCTCCTGAGGCCCGAGGGGGCCTCGGCTTCTAGAACATCCACACCCAGGAACCGTGCCGGCCCCCAGGCACAGAGGGGAATGGGCTGCGGGAGGGGTGGTTTGGGTCCACAGCCATGGGGCTTTGGGGATGCAGAGCCTGCACCAGGCCTGGGTTTCAGAAAGCAGACACAGGGAGGGACCTCCACGTCCAAAGGGCCATGCAACTCCAGTGGCTGAAGCCATGCCCGGGGCGGAGGGAAGCAGAGGTAAAGCAGGAGCGGGACCCGGGGGCGGGGGGGGGGGGGGCCCACCAGCAGGAGCAGCAGTGAGCACACAGCAGACCTCAGAGCAACCCTGACCTGGGGCAACAGGGTCAGGCTGCCCTGCAGGAGAATTTCTGGATGGGGACAGGGACGGGCCCTGGTAAAGGCACCATGGAGCGGCTCTGCAGAAGTGGAAACTCCCACAGGCTGGGGCAGGGGGGGCGGGGGAGGTTGGGAGGGTGGGCAGACCCTGGCTGGGTTATACCCTGGCTGTGCAGAGCGGGGCCCCATCCAGACACAGGGGAGCAGGGAAAGTTCCCGGAGGCAGCTATGCAGGGAGGGAGGCCACTGATGCAAAACCAGCGTCCCAGGCCTGCTCTCAAGACCCTCCAGCCATGAGAGGAACGCCTCGCGTCCTTAGAGCCTGGCCCCACAGTCAGGGCACCGAGACCTGTCCAGCTTCCAGCTGCTAACGATGGTTTCTGACTCACGGATGGCTTTTCGTTCACAACAACTTTTAGGAGGATAAACCTGTGGTGGTATTTGGAGGGGGGGATCTACACCTCTGCGGATGGTCAGTGATTTTAAGAACGGCCCCCCAACGGGGAACACAGCGACTGGGATGGCCAGGCCTCTTCTTCAGCCCCACGGGTCTCTGCCCCAGGATAACAATCTAAGACGCACAAATATAAGGCCTCCGAAATCACAGAAACAGGAAAGGCATTCATTTATCACTGGTCCCGGTGGGAAATGCTGTAGTTAGGTAAATTCCAAACAAAACAAAACACATCTCATTGGCTACCGCATCCCTTCCAGGGCTCCCAACCGCCCTAGGCCTGTAAGGATGCCCCACAGAACGCAGGACAGCAGCCAGGAGTTCCAGAACCCACAGGTCAAGTCAACCTGCAAAGCAGGTAATTCAGGCCCTGGGGGCATTGGGAGAAATGAGGAGCCCTGGAGAGATGGCATCACTGCTTTGTTGTTGTTGTTGTTGTTTAATTAAACTCAGAGAGACACACAGATCACAGGTAGGCAGAGAGGCAGAGAGTGGGGGGAGGAAGCAGACTCCCCGCTGAGCGGAGAGCCCGATGTGGGGCTCGATCCCAGGACCCCAGGATCATGACCTGAGCTGGAGGCAGAGGCTTAACCCACTGAGCCCCTCAGGTGTCCCGGCATCACTGGTTTTGGAAGTGTGTAAAAATAACATTTACTTCTTCTAAACAATGCCTGACTGTTGACAAAGTTAATGACTGCATTGGAATACTTCTCCAGTAAGATCTCATTTTTAAATGAAATCAATGAAACACTGTATTAAATATTTACAAACAACTCTCCTCCCAAACAAATTTAAATGGGTGGGGGATCAGGGGAGCGTGTTTTTGTGCGGAAAGCTCAGGTAACAGGCTTTCGTCCTGAAACCCGCTACCCTCATGCTCCACGGACGCCAGACCACACTGCAACGTTAAGTCAGGGGACTTTAGTGCAAGACACAGTCTAACTCAAGGTACTTACTTATTTAGTGCTTTCTAATGGAGATTCTCCTCCAGATTCCTACAGGAAGGTTGCAGACAGGACAGATTCCAGACTCCATGATTCTCAACCGCTCGGCCTGCAGGACGGAGGCGGCGGTGTGACCCCTCCCCCACCCAGCTGCTCAGAAAGCCGAGTCTTTCTTGCACACAAACAAGGCCAGCCCGGGTGTCCACGCCGCCAGGCGGCCCCTTCATTACAGCAAGGCCTGACCCGCATTGCTAGTCGGAGGGGAATCCAGCGGCTCTCCACAGACAAATAAACAGCAAATACTTCCAGGGGACAGCCTTGTAGAACTGATTCCTTAATCAACAGTTAAAGAAGCAAATTGGATTTGCTCTATCACAAAAAAAATTAATCCCAGATTGTCGTTTTTGTCTTAAGTACAAGAAGGTTGTCTTATAGGCTTGGTTGGATAATTTCATTTTAAAAGTATCTCTAAAATTTGACATCCCTTGGGATTTGTGGTTTTCCCCATCATTATATAACTGTAAACTTCTGGATGTTAGAGATTGGATAATTTCTTTCAGCTGGACCTGGCCTCCAGTGCACTTGGACGCAAAAGATGAGCCCCAAACGCCCGCCAGCGTTACCAGTCGGGCTCAGGAACGAGACGGGTCCCTAGCATCCACACCGAAAGTTTCGGAGGGCAAGACGTCTCTTGTTTCTTTTCCTTACTACATTTTCTTCTCCCTCTGCCATTAGTTAAAAGAACTGTCAGGAATTCCTCCGACAGGCTGCGTCTACTCTAGCTAGTAACAACAAAACAGAACCCAAGTCTCTTTAAGGCTTTTGGGTTCGATCCCGTGGAGCAGTATTTCCGTCTGTGCTCTCTGGAACCATATGCTCACACGACATTATGGAGGGAAGCTGGCCTTCAGCACACAACAGTCGTGGGCTCGCAGACCAGCCGAAACCGTAAAACGCTCAGTAAAACCAGCGGCATGCAGAATGCGGCGTGTGTCTCCACGGGTGAAATATTCCCCCAGACTCTCCCGCCCCGCGCGTGATTTCTGAGTTGATTAACATCGCACCTCTAGTGTTATGTTATTATGGCTTTTATGTTTTAATCCATTTTTTACACTGTGGGAGAAGGGAAAAATATCACTATTCTAGTAATCAAGTTATTCCTGTAAAATCCTAAATAAAATGAGAATTTTATTAAAGATATTTATCTTATACAACAAGAATAAAATCAATTTGCGCGGCCGGTCCGGCATCCAGTTACAATAACGTTAAAATATACTGTTTACGTGCGGGCGGGGCTGTTTCTCTTCTCGGATTGGTCAATGCAGAGAACACCCCAGTGCACTTCTTTCAGAATATTGGCTTGGTGGCTGGACATGGAGGAGAGCATTTTTATTGTTAATCAATGCCAATCAATTCTGAGCCTTGATGTTAAATAGGGATCAATATCACTGGGCTGCAGATGAGATCTGATTTCAATTGGTGAGCAAACCTGCACAAGTTTTTAATCATAAGGTAAATCAAGACCTGGAACATAAGTCAGATGAATTAATATCGGCCGTGCAGGACCTCTCTTGCCACTGATCCAGCACAAGGAAATTTCTGTCATATTTCATTATCACTCTTAGGGCGAGCTGAAGGCAGCGTTTGGGGAGCGTTTTCCTAGCGGAAGCTGGAGCGCCCCTCACACCGCGCAGCGAGTCCTTCCCGCAAGTGCAGCCCGCCGGTCCGCCGAGTATAGTTATACGTATGCCCCATGAATCTCATTTTATGCGATTAAGATCCATAAAAATTCAATAGCTTTTCTTCTGCAATTCACATTTTACCTGGTGAAATATCATAAGAATTTCATTATCTTTGCAGCTGTTGCCTAGGATCAAGCAAAGGTTATTACCCTCTTCGAAAACACTATAGAATATGTACGAAAATGTCAGGAGAACTGGGCATTTAAAGCTTGATTTTTTAAAAGAAAAACACTGTCTGAAGTTTAGAATAAACTGTGCTTGACATTTATGTGCCATGATGCATTTCTTGGTAAACTGATTTTGCAAGGAAATTCTTTGAATTCGACTCTGTGACTGGATTGTAAAAGGAAAAGGGAGAATGGGGAGGGGAGGCAGGTGGGAGGGAGATGCTGGAGCCGTCCGAAACCGAAGCTCTGCCCACGTCAGACCGTATAGGATTTCTTAACCTTTCAGATAACCATCACAGGAAAGATAACTCCGGAGAACCCTAACCGATTGCCATGGCCTAATCCTATGGATCACTCAGGCCCGTTTAAAGCATTTGAAGAAAAATGGCCAGTGCAAAGGACGTGATTGATCAGAAAGCTCCGTAAATCATGTGGATCCGGTACAGTCCTCTGGCCTCCACTGCTAGGGTCCCATCTATGATGATAAATTAGCATTAGATGGAACCTAATGAGTTTACTAAACATTTGGGATTTGTGCTAATAAACTGGCTGGCTGTGAACTAGCAGAAGCGATGAGCAATCCCGGGGCTCCCTCTTATCTCTGTACATGACAGTTAAACCACGCTTCCAATCTGCGATCAATTCATCATCCGACATCATTGTACATTCTTCACAAAAAGATAATTACTGCTTCCCTGGATCAGAACACTCATATTTCCTTGCAATTGCTGGTCTTGATAGCAGGCACTGTCACCACTTCCTCCGAGCCTCACTGTACAGCTCTATTTATGATCATTATTTTCGCCTAAACAAGCCTTTTTCCCCGACTTGATAACGAAACCTGCTATGATGAGAAGGGAACAGTTACGGCATTGTTTCCTCTGCGGAGTGCTTTTACGTTTAGTGGAGGCCGCTGACAAATATTTTATTCAGGGCATTAGTAAAAGTTTCCACTCGTTAGAAGATATCGCTTCCATTTCCTTCAAAAAAAAAAAAAAAAATCCTGTTCCCAGCTCTGATTTGTTAAAAACAGAAAGGGAACAAGAGTAAAAGCAAGTAATGTAACAGAGAATAAATCAAAACATGATTAAAAAGACCGTAGCAGGTCTCTAATCACGTGCCCCCCGCTCCGCCGCCTTCAGGTTACTAGACCCTCCGTCCTCGCCCTGCGAGGGTCTGCCCTGTCGACTGGTCAACTCTGTTTGACCCCCAGCACACGCAATAAATTACCGTAACACACAACTCTGAAACAATGTAAATTAGTTACTGCTCACAGTCTAATAAATGGGAACAAATGTGTTTGGGGCTGGCAGGGGGTTCTGGATGCTCTAATTGCTGGGGATAATTATAATGGGGTCTCGGGGAACGTAAGCAGGAGCCACTTGTCATGACAGACACCCCCAGCCCAGCAAATCGCTCCTGACCACAAGACTCGTAACAGTCCCCTCTTCTTTTGCTTGAAGTTAAATATACTTATAGACCTTGCTTCGTTCACAATCACATAAGAAAGCCTGTACTGCAGAGCTTTTTCTCGGATTGTCGTGGGCACGTGATACTCGAGGAGAGCAGAAAGTCCAACACAAAAGCTTTGGTGACCAGCAGAAACGGGAGAGGATCAGCCCTTCGTGAGGGCAGCGGGAGAGGGCAGGGTCTATTTCTGAGCTGCACAAAGGCACACCTCTGGATGGGGAACCTGGCCGTTTATTAACTTGCATAGCTCATTTATTTGTTCAAAGTAATGATCTTTGGGAAAAGGGCTGTTATATTTAGAACCTGCTTGTCAAATTTAATAAATGATAGTTATTGCCATTTTTTCCCCTGAAAGCACTTTCCCAGATCCTTCTCACCTTCCCTGGGGTCCCCGCCGGCCAAGGACCGATGGGCAGCCGCAACTCGGTAACTGATGACTGCTGCCCGGTGGCCGGATCAGGCCGATGACCTCGGACGGTGGGGATGAGCATCACGTCTAATCCAATCCCCCACTTATTTCCTGACCCAATCTTCCTGATGTCAGAGGACGAATCGCTTCATTGAGAAAATGGAAATGGACGGGGGAGCTCCCTTTGGCAGCGATTCCAATAACCAAATATCAGGATGGAGAGACAGGAGAGAGCCTGCTGGGGACCAGCCCACCCCGCGCACTGATCTGATTTACAAACCTCTCCTAATGCGAACCAAATGCTCTGGGTGTGAATTCATACTTAGCCATAAAACCCTTTCGTTGCTCTGTCTCGTATTAAATACCACATATAACTCTCAGCAGGTTTTATGCTGTGTTTCACTGTCAGCAATGGCTAAAGCTGGCCTAACATTTTGTTTGGCAATTAGGAAAATTTGTAGTTTAATTTATTAAACCAAAAAAGCCAACAACTATGCTGAATGCCGAATTCATGCCATTTTTAGGCCACAGTGTAGTACACTTGCCTTCCAATAATTTAATCATTCTCCTTCTATGGCCTATGCTATTTAAATAACCCAAAGAAGTATTACTTGGGTGGAGAGAGAACCCTGATAATAAGCAAAATGGAGTCATACCACTTAAACAAATTCTTGGTAAAAGGTGTGCATTTCTTTGCAAAGGAGCCGACTGCTTTAAAAAAAAAAAAAAAAATGAGGAGCTCCAGTGGCGCAATCGGTTAGCGCACAGTACTTATTTCTAAATAAATAAATAAATAATGGGCAGGGCATGTAAATTTCTAAAATCCAGGAGAAACCCAGACAGTATCCAAAGATCCAAACAGCATGTCACTGTGTGCAGTGATAAGCGCCCAAGTAAGGGAGTTTATTACAAAAACACAAAGACATTAAATGAAAGGGAAAATATCATTCAGAAACCTTTAAAAAAGGGAAAAAAATAGAAATTCCAAATATATTATCCGTGGCTATAAAGCCACAAAAATACACAGAAGTTCTTAAATGTGGACTTGTAAGTGAAAGAAACTAATCTGAGAAGGCTACGTTGTGTAGGATCCCAAATATATGCCGTTCTGGAAAGGAAATCTATGGAGACAGGAGAAAGCGGAGTATTGGTCAGGGACGATGGGTGCGGAGGCACGAACAGTGGACTGATACATAATATGACATAAACTGTGGATTTGTTTTATGTACCACGTATCAGTGTTGGTTCCTCGATTTGTAACAATGTGCCCACTCGCACAAGACCTTACCAAAAGGGACTGTGGCAACTTTGTACTTCCTGTTCCTGTTTCTATAAACCTTGAACTGCTCTAAAAATATACAGTCTAGGGGCCCCTGGCTGGCTCAGTCAGCAGAGCATGGGACTCCGGACAGGGTTGTGAGTTCGAGCCCCACACTGGGCCTACTTAAAAAAAAAAAAAATCTATTGATTTTTCTAAAAAGCAGCCTCCGACCATCTTGGAATCTATCTCAGATGCAGAGGAAGGATGTGCCAAGTTGGGGTGGTTGTCTCTGGTGTGGGTGTGGAATCTGTGGCCCCGCTCCCTGACCACCCGTGCCACGGCATCAGTTTATACCTCAGCGTCTTTCTTCCTCACCGACCATGGGATGTCACTTACAGAGCTGGATGGCTCGGTGACGCTGAGCCATGACACGAGGGAAGGACAGCTGTGTGGAAATTGGCCAGAAAAGGGTTTAGGTACCTACAGACCATACCCCTGGCACCGAAGGTCTTAGAAGACTTAGGAGATTGTCAGGAAGAAGCATCCCTGACCACTCCCCAATGCCACGTTGGTTTTGCTAGGTGTTATTTGAAATAAAAGGGGCACCTTCCCTAACGGGCCAACCCCGCCCAGAGTCGGTGGGACCTGACCGCCCCGGACCCAGACACACCCCTGTGCCGCACACAGGTCACCCTCCGAAGGCCCCATACCAGGGGGGGCCTCCAGACCCCTTTTTCAGGGACTTCATCACATCCAGATTGGCCACTCCTGCGAAGGCTTTCCATTTCTGTGAAAACGGACATCCAGGTGTGAGGCTGTGCAGCCTTTACCGGGACGGTGGGCCTCAGGTCAAGGCTGGTCTTGCCCCTTCTGGAATCTCATCATGAGAAGGGCAAATGTTTTCAGGGCCTTCAACACCGCCCAAGTTTCCTCTTGTTTTAACAGGGCACCCTGCCCCCAACTGCTTTCTGCTGAGAGACAGGGAAAAGGAAAAATATAGGCGAGGAGGGAGGAGGGGCGGGGGAGGGGGAGGGGAGGGAGAAGAGGGGGGAGGGGGAGGCGGAGGCAGGGGCGCGGCTGGAGCTGCCTGTCTGGGCGAAGCTCGGCCTCCTCCCCAGATGTGTGAGCGGCTCCCTCCACACCCAGCAGAGACAAGCTGGAGCCGACTCCTTCCGTCCGTGGGGCCTGGGCTCTGCGTCCTACAACAACACCAACTCGAGCCCTTCCTTTCCGCACATGTTAAACTCATTTCCTAGTGAATTACTGGGGCCGCGCGGCGCTGCTGCCTTCGGATGCCACGAGGGCGTCCGCGGCTCCCCCCGCACCGGCCCCCGCCGCCCCCCCGTGCATGCAGAGTGTTCTCTAGCGGAGAAACTTCCAGCGAAGGAATTAGAGGGATATTTTTCATGTGTTTTGTTTTGAAAGGGAAAGGGAAATGAGAGATTCGAAAACCAACCAAAGTAAGAGTTTCCCGGCAGCAGCTTCCACGGTGCTCTCCACCGGACTGGTGGCAAATTTATAGCATTTATTCACTCAGAGATAGGACAGACTGTTTTCTGAATAAATAGTTTAGAAAACAGTTTCTCCTGAAGCGCCTGCGATTTAATGAACCCTGGTTACCCCCAAAACTAAGAAGCTTATAAAATGCAACCCAAAAAACCCACACAAAAAAAAAAACCCTTAACACATAAAATGCCTCTGCTTATTTCTTTCAATTAGAGCCATATTTTTTTATTTTAAAGCATTAATAATACCAGCATAATGTCTCATTATGTGGACTTTCGACCACAAACATTTTTGGGAGATTTGCTACGAAGATAAACAAACAAGAGGAGCTTGTGTTCTGGCCGGCTAACCCGAGTGCATGGTTTTCATTTTCTCCGAGTCTAAGCCCCAGAAGCCAGGCCAAGCGCAGGCGTAAGCTCCCTGAGTTTTCACTTCCTGTACCCCTACTTGTCAGTCACTTCCTGTCTGCCACGACAATTTCCATCATGAGTGCGTGGGGTTTTTATCTCCTCCACCGCGCCTCCCCACGCCACTGTCGGTTTGAATTCCGGTAAATTATTCACCATCGCTGAAAAGTAGCCGAAAGCACGGCGTCGATGCGAGCCACCGACACGCAGCGAGGACCAGCGTCCTCCGGTTTGTCTCCTAAACGCTCTGATGAGGCCAGCGCCTCCTGCTTTCTTCAGCGGCACGAGAAGGCCTCTGGCCAGCCCCAATTATCTCCTGGTGCACAGAGAGTAATTATTTGCTTCCTGTAAGCATGCGTAACAGAACCCCGAGTTTGGACGGCTTTCCACAAGGTAATCCAATTCATCCAAGCCATCCTAACACAATTACAGGCACTGGCAATATCTTTGCTTTTCACCTGATAAGGCTGCCGCAGAGGCGCGGGATGGCTTGCGTCAACATACCTCGTGGAGTATAGCTTCTGACAGCCCTGCCTGCAGCCCCTCCCCTCCGCCCCCTGCATTTTCATGCCCGGCCTGCTGCCCTCGGCTCCCGGCTTACAGCGGCAGCCGGGAGGAGGCCTCTCCCTTGCACAGGAGGAGGAGAATCGGAGTTGTTTGAGAGCCTTGCGGAAGTCATTACGGGTGTGTGGCTTGTTGTAAAACCCTGCCTTTGCCGGCCTTGGCCAGGGAGTCCTTACCCAGGCCAGGCAGCCATAAATCTCTGCAGGGCTCCCGGCCCCAACCAGAGGCGCGGGCCCTGGGCCTGGTGGCGGCCCTGAACCGCGGTGGCAGCCGGCTGCCCTCCCCGTGGCACGCGGTGGCAGTGAGCACGCGGGCTTAGCGTGTATGACGGAGAGCCCGAGTCCTGGGGCTCCCAGGGAGGGAAACACACAAAGTGGGATCTGTTTCTGGTGTCCCCCTATTTAAGTGAAAGCCTGTCATTGTGACTCAGTAATGTAGTGCTTCCTCTCCTGTTTATTTTCAGAAGTTTATGAAAAAAAAATTTTTTTTTAAGGCTGAATGAGCACGGTGAACTTTTTGCCTCTCCCCACCGGCGTGCCACGGCATAAAACAGCCATTCACACCTGAGTGTGCGAAGCCAGATGGGGCTGGTGCCAGGCAGAGTCAGACTCTTTGTAGCCACATCCATTCATCCAAAGTGTGCCTTCGTATTGCCAAATTCTAGCCAGTATCTGCCCTTCACTCAAGTCCCAGTGCATTAAAACAGCCCCTGAGCCGAACCGTGTCTCAGACGCACAGCCAGCGTGGAGAGAAAGGCTCCAGGACCTGCAGGCCTATTCGCTGATAATTATATTCACATCTTGAAGAGAACCGAGAAGGAAAAATTAACACCAAACTGTACTGTTTTCATCGCGTTATGCAGATGAAATGACACGTTGTCGTTTAAGAAGTTAATAAACAGTCTCCGTTTTGCAGGTTCTCCAAATGCTACTGAATAGAAAACCCTGGGTCCCTAAATGATGTGTAATTAAAATTATTTTTAAAATCCTCCTTGACAGGCCGGGGCTTAGCCAAAATGTAAATGACATTAAAGAAGACAATGAATTTAATTTTATTTAATGTCCCTTTTTGCAGATCCTCATTTACATAGCATTTTTAACAAAAGCGTTGACCTTATAAATGCTGGCATTTGTACAGCTCCCTCGGAGCTGGATTTAATCACGCTCGTGCAAAGCCGGGAGGGAGGAAGCTTTAAGTTCTCTGCTTGGAGACGGAGTAGGAATAAAAACAGTGGGACTGGTCAAATGTTTATCCTCCCCGCTTCTGAAAACAACCTGACAAGAAGATGTAAGGGCTGGGGAATAGCCCAGTGCTGTTTGTAAGGCTTGGTAATAATCATACATAATCGTTTGGAAATATAGCTAATAAAAAATATAATGAGTGTTCAGCAAAATCGGCATTAGGCCCAAATTACATGATATTAATACTTGAACAGGTGCAGAAAGGCGCTTTAAATGAGGTAAATGAATAAAATGTCCCAGAGCACAACTGTGTGTGCTGACAAAAAGTCAATGCCATGAATAATTCAGTGAGGAGGACTGCCAGCAAAGGTCGGCTCTCTTTGACCTTTGTGACAGGAAGTGAAAGGAAACACTGTTGACTAAAAAAAGAAGAAGAAGAAGAAGAAGAAGAAGAAGTAGAAGAAGAAAGAAAGGGGAGAAAAAGAAAGAAAGAAAATATCCAATCGGTCTTCAGCTCCCCTTCTGCAATCACTTTAAAGGTGTAAACTTAAAAAGCGCAAATGAATCAAAGTGAGGCTTTGGAGGGGCGGGGGGGGGGGGGGTTCGAGTTAAAATGGTTGGTAGTTAGCACATCTGACTAAGGACAATGTGAAATCGCAGACAATGAAAGGTTAAGTAAATAATATTTTTCTACAACCCCATGTCAATGATGTATAAAAATCTGAGGTCAGCTGAAAAGTATTTTCAGAGCCCACAGGGTTGAAATTTTGTAACAGCTGTTAAATATGACCAAACTCCCACCCCCCCAAACTAGAGCTATTCCAAACTCTGTATGAGAGAAAATGGGATAAACAGATGTCTGGCTTCCAGACAGGAAAGTAGGACAGACTCGGAATGATAAGTCTCCCAAACTCTATAGACCAATGCCAGATTTATTGGGGAGGGGGCACTGCCCGCCGCAGCGGTGCCAGCAAGCAGGACGCCGGAGACGGTGCCATCTGGAACCGCCCCGCCGCGCACGCTCCCGGCACCGGGCGGGCACACGGTGTGCGACCCGGCCTGCTTGGACGGTCACGGCACCCGGGCTCCCGCCGCCTCGCAGGTTGCAACAGTTGGACCGCGCGCCTCCCGTGCGCGTGGGCCAGGCAAGGAAGGGAGGTGAGAGCACGGACCTTCCCGGGCACTTCCAGAAGGCCTCAGGGAGCACACCAGGCTGGCACGGGAGGAGGACGAGAGCCAAAGTGTGGTTCTGGTTTAGCAGCTACACCGACATCCTGTAATCATTTACAGCCCTTGGAATGTACGGGTGAAACAAGAGAGATTTATCTGTTCATAGTTGGGATATGCGGACAATGGGTGTTCCTAATGAAGACCATCTGCTTTTGTGTTTTCCCAGAAAACAGTATTCCATGAGGACAATGATACTCCCATCCCTTTCAGGAATACCGTAAAACATTACGCATACATATGCAGATGCGCACACACACAGATATACATACATGTGGGGGGTGTGCCTGGGTGTGTGCACACTCACTCACACTCACACTCACACTCACTCACACTCACTCACACACTCACACTCACACACACTCTCACACACACTCACACACACACACTCACACACTCACACTCACACACTCACACACTCACACACACACTCACACACACTCACACTCACACTCACTCACACACACACTCTCACACACACTCACACTCACTCACTCACACACTCACACTCACACACTCACACACTCACACACACTCACACACACACACACACTCACACCCTTCCCTTCCTTGCATCTGGCTCTCCACAGGTCCCTGCAACGCACCAGAGATGCTCTCTCCCGTAGGTCCTCTTTACGGACCACGCTTTTTACTTTACAATGTTACCTTTCCCCTTTCCTTTACCCCCATAAGTTGTTACATTATCTTACATAAACTCCAGTGTAATTATATTTGTGGAGCTATAAAAAATGGTTTCTCCGGCATTGTTTTATGAGGAAGAAAACAGTTAACGTAAGTGAAGCCCTCGCAATAAATTAAAAGGGTTCGGTTATGCTTTCTCCCTCTTTTTGACTCTGAAGGGTTTTCTGTGTTGTTCATGAGTATTTAATGCTTCTGAAAGATAACTAAATTGTGTAATTAATTGATTTAAGGCATCAGAGTCTATAGAATGTGATTTCCCTGCCAGAGCGGGAAGCTTACTCCTCTGTTCTCATAACACAGAAAAGCAGTCTCGGCGTGCCGGAAAAGGCTCAGTGTGGGTTAGAACAAATGTGGGCCCATTGATCTCAATTCAGGTTGGAATTATTGGTTTATATCCTCAGGACAAATATGCCTTATCTGGTCAGAACCTGCTAAATGTATCCAAAGGCCACAAGGAGCTGGCGAAGCACATTGTATATAATTCTTTTTTAAGCCAACTAACCAAGTGATGACATTGCTGATGGGGACCTGTAGACTGACTCACCAACCTGATGGGGTATTTTATCCTGCAATACTCAAGAGGGAACGCAGGCTAGAAACTCAACATAAGCAACTAATTTTAGGAGGCAACACACACCCCACAGAAATGACTATCATTACAAAATTGAAACACATCTCAGTTCGCCAAAGACTGCCTCTCTCTAAAGATATTCCCCTCCTGTAGGTGTTTTTCTTTCTCTGATTAACACAACTTGCCCTAGTGAACAGGAGAGTCTTCATTTTTCCTCTTGAAATACGCCTACAACTGGAGATTGGGCCAATACAGCAACCATGTCAGGAGGATTTACATCAAGCAGCAAAATGCAAATAGTATTTATCCATTATAAGTGACAACTCTCTTAAGAATGCTAAAAATGTACCTTCTATTTGTCCTGCGTAGACAACTGTCCTTACCTTAAAATTCCTAACATGGTAGGTGATTAAAATTCCTATAAAATTGTCGTATCTTTGAATTTAGAAGCAGAGCAGATTTTTCATCAATAATTAAGACCTCCAAAGCATTTGCGCCAGGCGTGAAAGGAGCTGCAATCCTCCTTATTCAAATAAACTTGGTAAACCCATTAACCAAATGTTTTTACATTTTTCCCCTCCTCTCATGCTTCTAGAATATCAAACGATCACACACTTCTCTTACTTAGATGAGGAAGGTATCAGTAATCTTCGGATACACTTTAATTAACCAAATATAAGAGAGAATTCAGACATGAATTACAGTGTACATTTCTGCATATCAAGGGAAGCTATTTGCCATTGTGGGATTACAACCGAGTATTAAAAGTTGCTGGCTATCAATAGTCAATAAATGACGGACTGTCACACAAACCCAAAATGATTCTGAAGGGGAAACACAGCCTCCACAACGTTAGTTGGATCAGCCTGAGTACTCCTCTATCGTGCCATGCTGAAAACCGCACAATTTGAAAGCAAGTCATCTTTTCAGAATGTACCAACATCACAAATCGAGGACAGCTCAAAAGATGAAACACTTGGCAGTCCTGGATCCCGAGCAAACCGGCACTGCCTTTTCAAGCATCTCCCACTCAGACAAGATTCCAAGAGCTGCTCAAACACTTTCAGCCAATCAAAAATAAAATAAAATAAATTCAGTTACAAGACGACAATCCGAGGCTGTGTGATTTCCATAGCCACAACACTAAAGACAAATATAATTATATTGATTTTTGTAGCTGGAGTTCCATAAAGTGTTGAACTTGTTCTCAATTGAGTGACGGCCACAACTGGCCAGCCCTATTTGATTACTAATAAGAGAGCTGTCCCTTCTGTCAGATACCGAACATTCTCCACTAAGCAAACAGCTATTCCAGTTAGTTAAACATTAGCATTGCTCGCCACTGGTGGCGCATATTTCTTTAGGCTTAACTCATAGAGTTTTCCGGGTTTAATTTTTCAGACACTGGACAGCAAAGTTCACGATCAAAAGATAACTTTGTAATGAAAGCTGCTGAAACTCAACCCCTTTTCCAAACAGTCTAAACCTGCTTCACAAAACCGGTGTCATATGTCCACGCCTAACATTTATTCGGTTTGGGTACCAATTGCAAAATCTGCAGTCAATCACACCCTGGGCCTTCTGCTGTTCCCCATTGTTGGGAAGAAAGCAACCCTCGTCCCCTCCAGGTCACCGAAAGCCAGCGATTTGGGTGAGTGCTCGAAGAGGAGGGTGGGAGGAAGTGTTTTTGTTGTTTCAACTAAAGCCATGCCAAGCGCACATTAGCACTATTAGGACTAATGATTAGTATCTTAAAAGGATGCAACATTGCCCAAGGAGTGTGATAGATAGCCAGCTGAGGAGCAGCAAATGTAAAGAATGCATACAGCTAATCTAGTCATGGAAATTAATGCTGGAAAATGTAACCAGCATGTGTAATTAGTTTCAATTATAACAACTTTGGTTTGTTAGTTACATATTTGCTACTTGACATAAAGCGACAGCCACAATTGGAAAAAAATTAGGAGACATTTTGCAACTAATTGAGAGCAGATTAAATTCATTCTAACACTGGGCAACAATTACAACAGGCACACCACCCAAGCCTCAACTTCAGCTATCATCCGAGATAAAAATAATGCAAAAATGAAATACTTGTTAACAAATTAGCAAAAAGCATTTTATGACATATCTCTGGGTTTAAAGCCAGAAACTCTCTAGGCATAAAGTGCTCCTCACAGTGAGAGCAGTGGCAGATGAAACCGCTTCCCTTGACAACTCACAAGCAATTACCGAATCCCCACAGAGCGAGCCACCAGGTTTCCAAGTCAACCCACCTGTGCACGGTAACACACGCGGACAAGAAATGGTGCGACGCGCACGAGGGGCTCCACACCAGACTCGGAAATATGGAGCAACCGGAAACCGAGCAAAGCAACGGGTTTGGTTGCTGCTGCGGTTTTGTTTGGAGAAATAAAGAAGTCATCCTTACCTGTCAATGATTACAGGGTCTGAGGGCGTTTCATTTCTGTTGCCACAACTTTTCTTGTCACAGCACCGGCTGTGGAGGAATTGTGAACAGTGGTTTTAATATGCATTGTGTCCGTTTATGCCTGACTGGTCTTTTTTTTCTTCTTTTTTTTTTGGAAGTTTGACACGGAAGAGGCTGGAGTCAAGAAAACACAGTCTCCTACCCCAGCACTTGGGCAGACAGAGACCCAGAGAGCTCATGGGCTCTGCGGCTAAACTTCCCATGCAAGTTTCTACCGGAAGGAGCAAAGTTGAACACATCTCTCGCCCTAGGAGGGTAACCTAGCTACACTATAAATTCTGATGCTAAAATATGGAAAACATGTTGTCGGTGTTTGTCTTTGCAGTGAACTGAGGAGAAGGGGAGGCAGGAGGCTTGGGAATAACTTTTCACAGCTCCGGCTTTTGTTTACCTCTAATTGTCAAGCTGTTATTTCTGGAAAAGATGCAAGATGCCACCTTCCACCAATATTTCTTTTGGGCATTTATTAATTATAACCACAAAAGCATGCATCAATCCTTCAGAAACTTCTATTGTTCCTTCTTTAAGCCCACCTTAACTCCGTTATTGAAACTTTAATTAAAGCAGAAATGAAACAAAAATGTTATGCTTCTTGCATTTTAAAAAAGCATACTTGTATAATGGTTACATGTCTAAATTAGCTAAATTAACACCATATGGTAGGCAAAGTATATAAAGCCTTTTAAAGCTGACAGCTAAAGTGATTAAAGAAAGTCTACAGTCTTCCACTCAGAGCTTAAATCACATCTGTGCGCTTTCTATGTTAATTGCAGTACATGCAGAAGTGGATAATAAAGAAATTCCACTTTATTGGTTGTAATTTATATTTATTACCTGATATGAGAAAAAGTCAGCTTTTGTATATTAGTGCTGTAACAATATGTCTGCTCAGAAATGGCATTTAGGCAACAGGCCCCGTAGCCAGGCAGAGGATGCCCCTCAGAGTCCGCGGCCTGCTACTGTAGCCTGGAAGCCCGAAAAGCAGGTCCTTGCTCCTCGCAACAGCATTTCACATGCCGCACATACAAAGTCAATGATGCATTTTTATTTGCCATGTAGGGGTGAAACTCTTGTGGTAGTTAGAAAAAAACAGGTGGGAAATTGCTCTTCTGACAGAGATCTCGAGGAAGGCGCACACAGTCTAACAACAATCGGAGCGATGCCTGGCTGCTCTGGGGAAGAGGTTAACTGACAGAATCGCGATCCAATTCTCACATGCACGAGCTCTATAATAAGCACAAAAGAGTTTCCTTTTTATCAACAGCAGACAATTGTATATCTCCGGATGCGAGGGCTTGAGAAGGAAGTAGTAAAACCATTCCGAGCGCTGCTGACTCCTCCCGCATCGGGGACAGAGGCACCACGCAGGACCTGTTTTCGGTTTTTGACTACACCGCTGCGACACGGCCAACATACTAATCCGCTCTGCTGAGCAGCCGGTCGCGCTGGGCGTCCTCACGGGGGGAGATGAGACCCGGCCCCTCGGTGGCCCGGCGCAGACTGGGGCCGATCACATTTCAATCGATGCCCTACCCGAGGTCGGGCGGGGTGGTGGCGCCTGGATGCAGCGTCCTTTGTAGACGCAGCTGGCGCCGAGGCCGCCCGCGCCCCCGCTGCCCGCGCCCGCCGCTCACCTGCACATTATCTCGTGGGTCAGCAGCACGCGACACATCTCTGGGTTCTTGTCCTGGCCCTCGTACACGATGGCCTGCGCGGGGGGGGGGGGGACAAGCAGAGGCGGGGGGTTACGCGGCGTCCGCGGCTTTGGCGCCCGGTCGCCCCGGGTGCTGCGGGTCTGGCAGGCGGCAGGTGCACGGCGGGCAAGGGGAGGCGTCAGGGCCCGGCCAGGCCACCCTCCCGGCAGAGTCACCCCGGAGCGGGGCTGGGCCAAGGCAGCCTCCCTCCGTTGCGGGCGCCCGCCGGGCCTGCGTGGGGGGCCTTGGGATCTGGAGGACGCCAGCCGCGCTGGGTCTGGGGCTGGGAAGAGGAGGGGGGAGGGGACAGGGAGGCCCAGGCCGGGGCGCGGGAAGCGAAGGGGCTGGGACGCCCCGGCCCCCTCGGCTGCCCGCGCCAGGCCGCGTCCTTGGGCCATTGTCTGCCCGGAGTTCCAGTCTGCGTGTTGGAAGCAGCCGGCCAGAAGGCGCCGCGGCCGTAGAAGCGGGGAGGAGCCGCCGGGGCCGCAGTGTCCCCGAGCTGAGGCCCGCGCGCCCCGGCCGCTGCCGGCCTCCCGAAGCCAGGTGCCCAGGGTGCGCCTCCCGCCCCGGCGCCGCGCGAGCCCGCCGGCCGCCCCGCCAGGCCCTCGGCGGCCGGGCTCCCATCGCGGCCGGCGGCCCGGGGTGCTGCAGCCGCACGTGGCCGCGCCGGGCGCCCGCAGGAGTGCTCAGGGCCCCGGGGCGCCGGGCCCGCGCGGCCACGTGCTCGCCGCCGGATGATATTTGGAAAGAAAGTGCTAATGGCCAATCTGGTGTTTATTTTGAAACTGCTAACAATGATTTTTCTCGGGTAAAAAGGCAGTGTCTGCGCACACGCTCGGGTGGGTTTTGAGCAGAGGCTCCGCCAGATGGTGCGAAGCCCTAGGTGCGCTCACGACCGCGCTCGGCCCGGCTCCGCCGCCCGGAATCCGAGCCGGGGGCCTGGGGGCCGCCCGCTCCGCCGCCAGCGCCAGCCCCACCGCCGGCCTCGCCGAAACAGAAAAAAAAAGGGGGGGGGGGAGGTCACTGGGGGAGGGGCCGGGGGCGGGGAGCCACTAGTTCCCGGCAGAAAATTCCACGGAAGGGGGAGGGGAGTCCTCCTCTCCAGTCCCCCTCCCCCCACCGAAAATTATCTGGAAATTACTTCCAATCTCCTCGGGCACTTCTAACACTTTCCTCCCCTTCCAGGCGGACAAAGCCCTTTCTCGAGAAAGCCCGAGGCAGCCCTCTGGGAACAGGGAAGGGTCCCAGCGAGCCCCTCTCCCCCAGACTCCCTCCGGATCTGCTCGGAACCGCAGAAGTGATGGGTGTCACCTCAGGCCAAGGGGCCGCCTGGGGCTGCAGGGCGCCTGGCCGAGGCAGGCACCAGCACTTCTGAGAGCTCGGCTTGTCCTCCGATGGATCCCCCGTATTTATATTTGATTTATTTTTTATTTTGTAGCACAAACAGAAATCCATAAACTGTCGGTTCAGCGCCATTGACTCTTTGATCAGTTACTGGGCTATTTCTTCCCCCCACCCCACCTCCCCGTCAGTGAGAGGAGATTAAATGCCTTTATTTTCAGCCCTGTTTATGTTGCAAAGGTACCAGGCTAAACGGACAATAAGAATACACTTAAAACGAAGCCTCCTGCTGTAAGCAACAGAGAAACTTAGCACTGCCTACATCAACCTCTTAATTAGACCACTGCGGTTTCTGACAACATTTAGCCCTTATATACAAAGGAAATAAAAGCACCCTGTCAAGGAGCAGCCCTAGTTCCAGAGGCTTCTCTGGATCCGAGTGGAATAATTACCGAAGGGCACACTGCCTCCATCTTTGTCAGAAACAGGGTAGTTTACCTGGAAGATCTGTTTTACTCTAAAAGAAAACCACACTGTTTTACGTGGCAGACATTAAAATCCAACCCGCTTGTTGCCTAGGTAGGGACTAACTTTTTAAAGGGGAAGTAAAACCCAAAAACCAATTACTGAGCAGAGAGTAGGAAGCAAGCGTGCTGGGCTGCAGGAAACCCCAAGGAGTTCTTTTTCACTTGGCTCCCAATTCTTAAAGTTAGCATCAAAAATGAAGGTGCTACTTTCATTTCTAAGCCTGAAGCCCACCTTGGAAGTATATGTTAAATCAGTCTGTTCCCAGTGAGTTTACTATACACATTAAACTTTCTCCTCCCCCAACACTATTTTAAGAAAATTGGGGGGGGGGGTGTCTTTACAAGGACTACACAACAACGTACCACCCAGCACAAAACCAGCCAGAGACTGCACAACATCAAAAAGCAATGAAGCGCTTTTTCTGCAGTTAATCACATTCCTGATAGCCAATAGTTATCATCGGAAAAGTTGACCAAGACAGGTTAAATAATTTAATAAGGAACTGCTTGTAATTATGTTATTTACAAGGTATGACAGAGGGTGGAAGAGGGAGCAGAAGCTGCTCCCAGAGCAGTGGACGGATGTGGGTGACCTCTGGAGCTGGGAGTTTGAATTATGGAGAGGAGAGGCTGAGAGGTGAAGACGCACTAGCGGAGAACAAGGTGACTTTTCACCCCAACACATTTCACTTTTAAATCCAAATCAACGTCTCGCGTTACTAGACCATCACACTGGAAAGGAGAAAAAAATGAACTAATCAAGTCCAACTCAATGGGCTTTAGAAAGGAGTTAGTTGCCTTTGTTAGAGGGGGGAAAAAAATCAATGAAATGATCCCAAGCAGAGAGAGAAACGTTTAAAAAATATACAATAGGAGAAGCATCCTGAAATTTTTCTGTCAAATATTAATCACCATAACTAATGAAGACAGAATTTTATCCCAACCACATGCCATCTGATGAAACCATAGATGTCCTGTTCTAACGACAACATAAACCGTTTTACCAATCGCATCATTTATTCCAATAAATATGGAATTCTCATTAGTATGTCAAGGAAACTAGACGGAAAACAACTCCACCAGATCCATCTGTCACGACCCTCCTCTCAACCCCAGGACAAGCCCACCGAGCAGCGCAAACTAGTGCGAAGGCTTAAACTTTCTCACCTGTTTGGTCATTGAATCTATGAGGCGAACATACAGGTCCTGCTCCGTTCTGACTCCTGCAAAAAACAGGGACAAATTCTCATCAGGATTTTGGCGAGGGCACCTGAGGCCCAGGAAGTCGGTAACTCAGAACTGCTGCCTGCGGTGATGCAGCAAAACTCAGGCATGCCGTTTGAAAGGCAAGAAGACAACCCCAACCACTTCTCCTTCTCTTGCTCTCTTCCCTTAATTAAGAACCTCGAGAGGCTTAGGGTTTGCACTGAAAGATGTAACAAATTTGCCGGACTGCGAGCAGGCCTGGTGGCCACACCGGGGGGCCCATGTGGTCATTTATTTTTAGAAAACAGAAAGCACCAAATGAGTGAGAGTTTGAACTCTTTCTAATGTCTCTCGAGGATTTTTTAAAAACTCCTGTACAGGAAGTAAGTTATGCTCGGCTTATGGAGCTACCCCCATCTCAAGAATTAACATTAATTTGCAAAATTGAAAAAAGTCACTTTAAAGCGACGCCCTGCGGAAGCCCCTATCGATCCCCTCTTCACTTTCTGCTTCAAGCCTCACCGGTTAATCATGTGAAGTGCCATCGACTTATTGATCGTTTATGTTTTGTTTTCCTTCTATGCCATGAGAAGATTTCGTGTTTACATCCATGTCATTTTAATCTCAAAATCTTTACGTCCTTGAGCCGGCTGGGGAAGGGAGCGCGCGCCCGGGCTGGGGCGGGCCGGCGGCGGGCGGCCACTTACCGTTGCTGTACAGTAACTGGAGTTTATAGTGGATGCCGTTGTTGGTTTTCTCGTTGTTGGGCTCCTGAAAGTAACGGTAAAGAATTGCATTTAGTGGGATCGGCGTCCGGCGCGGCGGCCGCGCCCGGTGCCCCTCCGCGACCGAGGCCCTGGGGCCTCACGCAGGGCAGGACTCGTAGCTCGGGGCGGCGCGGTGATGTCACTTTCCCGCTGGAAGCCCAGCGTCCTCCTCGCCCCGAGCGAGTCCGGGGCCGCGGAGAAGTTGCGCAGCCCTCGCCGGGCCCGGGCGGCCGCACGTGGCGGCGGCGGGGGCGCCTCGCGGAGCGGACCCCGCCGCCGAGGGGGGCACTCGGGGCCACCGCGCGCGGGCACCGCCTGCCTCCCGCTTCCAGAAAGGCGGAGGGTGTGACTGCAGGTTTGCACTTACTTTCTCTTTCTCCACAAAGTCCACAAAAGCGGTCCTCTCGATCTCCACCGGCTGCCCCTGCCTGTCGTAGAGCGCCAGCACGAAGTGGAAGAAATTGGACTTCCGGAGGTTGGAGGGCGGCTGCTTCTCGAAGTGCGCCCGCGCCAGCCCCACGCCGCTGCGGGAGGAAACAGACAGCGGCCCGGTGAGGCGCGCGGCGCCGGCCGGCGGCGGGGACCCGGCCGGGCCGGGGCCGGGGCGCGCGGGGGCGGCCGGTACGTACCTCTGGGCGGCCGTGTTGGCGTCCACCACCCCCGCCGTGTGCATCCACGAGCGCACCGGGTTCATGCCGCTGCCCAGCGGCTCCTCCTTCATGGTCGTCCCCCCGCGCGGAATATTCTCCTGGATCCCAAACATGAACCCTGCTGGCGGCGGCCGCAGCTCCCGGCCGAAAGCGCTTCCGCGAGCAGCGGCGCTCGGGGCTCGGCGGCAGGCGGCTGCCCTGGCCGCGCTCGCCCTGCTCGGCGCCTGCGGTCCGGCCGGCCGCCGGCTTCAGCCCGTCCCGGGCAGGCGCGACATGCACCAGCGGCCGGGCGCTCCGGGCGGCCGGGGGCGCGGGAGCGGCGGCCCCGGCGGCGGCGGCGGCGGCGGCGGCGGCGGCGCTTCGGAGGAGCGGGACGCGGCGGCCGCGGAGGCGGTGGTGGTGGTTGTTTGCGCGCTCAACGTGCTGTCATCCTAGCCGGGCGGCGTCCGCGGCTGCAGGACACTGCGGGATCGCCCGCTTCTGGCGCGGCCCGCCTGCTCCAAAGACAAATAAACGGGGCAGTGAGTGCCGCGGCGCAGTCCCGGGCGCAGGCGGGGCGCGGCGGGGCCTGGAGCGGCGCGCGCAGCGGACGGAGGCGCACAAAACTCAGCCCTCTCTCCCCGAGGAATGGACCCTTTCCCGGGAGCCAAAACTCGAAGCCCCCGGGAGCGGCGCTGTCAGAGGGTGACGTCGGGGGGCGGCGCCTGCGCCATATATGGGAGCGGCCGCCCCTCGCCGCGCCCCTCGCCGCCGCCGCCGCCGCCGCGCTCGCTGACTGACTGCCTGACGGCGCCGCGAGCCGGCCCGAGCCCCGCGAGCCCCGCGAGCCCCGCCGCCGCCGAGCGCCGCCGAGCGCCGCCGCCGCCGCCGCCCCCAGCCACGCTGCGCGGCTCCCCGCGCCCACCCGCAGCCCAGGAAGTTACTCCTCGCCCAAATAAATCTCCAAGTGAAACAAACAGCCACTGCACCATTGCCGCTCGGCCCCCCGAACACCTCCGCCCCAAGTCAGCCACCCAGTCGAAACGCTGTAGGGAGGAGGGGTAAAATGCCGCGCGAAGCGCCCCCAACTTGCCCAAACGCAGGCACTAAACGCGAAGGGCCTCGGCTCGCCCTGGGGACGCCCAACAGGAAAAGCGGGAAGAAGCAGGCAGGCCGCAGGGAGGGGGCTGCGGGGGCAAGCGACCGACCGGGGATGGGGATGGGGCGGGGGGCGGGCGGGGTGAGGGCAGGGCTCCCTCGCCAAGGCGGGGCGCGCAGCCCAGTCTGGTTTCTAAACAGACCTAAGGCGGCTGGGGGGCCAGTCTGCCCCCGCCTGGGCCTCGCCGGGCGCCGGTGCCTTCTGCCCTGGCGGAGGCTGCTGAGTGCCGGGCTGAGGACCCACGTCGGAGGCGGGCTCTGCCAGATGCTCTGTCTTTCCCGCTGGCCACGGGAGCCCCCGTCCCCCGGCCTGGGCTTAAACGCGGCGAGTGACAAAGAAGGCTCCGGGCTCTCCGGACCGACAGGAAGCGCGCCCGGCCTCTCCGGCGACCCGGAGCCGGGTGTCCGGCTGCGCGCCCTGCGCGGTAGCTAGACCTCCCCGGCGCCGGCCTCTCTAAAAGCCGAGCGGACTTCGCGGGCGCCGGGGTCCTGCCCTCAGGGCCGCCGGGCCCGGGTGAGCGCGCAGCTTCCCGACCTGGTTTCGAGGAATCGGGAGGGCAGCGGGGCACCGGCAACGCGTGGGCCCGGCGGCCGAGCTCCTGCCGCGGGGACTCCGCACCTAGGCGCACTGTCCCCCCCCCCCCCCACCCCAGGACGTCTGCACGACACGGAGCAGAGACCCAGGGGACAACCAGGAGCTGTCCTGGCACTTCCCTGCCGAGAGAAATCAGGCCCTTTCGATTAAAACAAAACCAAAGCAGGTTTCAGGGTTGCAAGTGTGTCGCAGGGCACCCCTTCCCCGCCCGCTATGGGGTGGGACTCCCTTTTCCCATGAATTGGCAGTGTGTGTACGTTAATATTTTAATTAATCGGGAAAAAGCGAAGTCCGATTTACGTTATCTGGGGACCCCCACGCCTCTTGGAAGGGGTGAGGAAAAAAAAAAGGTGTGTTGGAAAGCAATCTATTTTGCTGGTGTTGGGGGTTAATGACTATTGCCAAAGATAAGTGAATTATCAAAGCTGTTGCGCCAGTCCCATCTCAAAATCCATTACGGTGCCGGCCGTCTAATTAAATACGTAAGTATAATAAAATCATATTTTATGACTATTTGAGGGTAATGAGATTAGTCTTTAGAAGCGATCGCCACATATTAAAGATGCCACTGTCTATAGAATGTTAATAACCTTAAATCAAAGTGTATGGAAACTATTCACGATAAATTAAAAGAAAATTTCTGTATTCCTAATAAGCCCAGAGCTTTCCACCCACCTCAGACTGAGTGGGGAAAGGAACACTTTCTTCGTGGACGGACGATGCAAAATAAAGTTGGCCATACGTGTAGGGTGGGGTTGAGAAATTGCTTTGTCTCTGCGCGTTTAGCTGCTTCGGGGGCTCACGCAGGGCCAGCGGCCCTGGCAAGCGCTATTGTCAGAATATGCAAAGTGCCTTTTCGGGAAAGATGAAGTTGGAAATAGGAAACAATGCTTCCTTTGTAGCACACTTCCTAAAATGCCCAGCCCGCCTTGGAGGTGCCCCTTCCTTGCACTAACGAAAGTATCATGCTTAAAATCATTTACAGTATCTTTAATTCAGATTACACGCGCCAAGGCGATTTAAATCTGATTACCAAATTAGAAGGTTTAAAAACAAATCCTTCTAAATCTGATACTGTTGACTAAAGAGGGGAAAGAAGTTGTATAAGCCCATCACATAAGGTAACGATCCTGCCCCAGAAAGAAAAGGGGTTTTAAACCTTTTTGACAACAAATGCAGCTGCCCCACTATTTTGGACGATATTAAGCGAAAATGAATGCAAATCTGTGTTCAGCAGCCATCTGGCCCGAAATGGGGGAATCAGCTGCTCTCACAACAGGCTCGGAGGCTGAATCCATTTCAGCTCATTTTCTAGATCATCTGGTCCCGCACCCAAAGCGTGGAAAATACGGTCTTTATCATTCACCAACTTTATCTTTTTTGTCACTCCACTTCTGGCTCCAAGCTGTGGGCACAAGGACTGCCCGACCGGGCTGGGTCTCCACCCGGGCCTGCTGGGGAGCCTCCTGGAAAGGCAGCCCCTTACCCCCCCCCCACCTCATCCTACCCTAGATTTTCGCTTTAAAGCAGGGGGAGCAGCAGCGGAGAGGAGCAATGGACTGAGCACCCAGGCTGGGGAGGAAGAGGGGGCATGCAGGGTAATTCCTGGATGCCCTGAGAGATGCTGGAGCTCAGCCCTGCGCCGGCCTCCTCCCTCTGGAGTGGGCCCCCCGCCTCTCTCCGTTTCTCGGGAACTAGGGGAGCTAAACGACCAGGAAGGGAAACCATGGGGGTGGGGAGTGGGGAGGAGGGGCGGAGAAGCAGAGAGACAGGCTGACACTTTGGAAGTTAGGCAGGCCCGGCCGCTCGTCCGGCCTCGGTTCACATAGCGCTCCCAGGGGCCAGACAGACGCCCAGGGGCCGGTCCGGGCGGGGCCTGACCTTCGTTGGGAACCCCGCGGGCCGCGACGGCGGCGGCGACCGCTCAGGGCCCCGCGCTCAACGCGATTTGCACGGGTGGCCCTTGCGCCGCCGCCGCCTCTCCGCCGCCGCCTCCTCCTCCTCGGAGGGTGGGAAGTATTCCTTTTGTGCGGATTTACGGGGAGAGGCTTCAATGAGCCCCCTCACATTTGCATTTAAATAGCGGCATCAAGCGCTTCGCGTGCCACACACCAGTGGGCTCCCAGATGTCACGCCGGAGTCAGTCAGATGGCCAGTGCCCAGCTGTCCTCCCCACGTCGTGGCGGAGCAGGCAGTGACCTTAAAGAGACAGCGCCCGCCGCCCCTGGAGCCCTGTTCGCGGGGAGCGGCGTGCGGAGCGCGGGGCAGAGGCGGCGCTTGGCCGCTGACCCGCAGCACTACCGAGGCCCAGCCAGGCGGTACGACCGACCGGGCAGCGTCCGCGCCCAGGCCCAGCCCGGCTTCCCTGCGGGCCGTGCAGCGCCCCGTGCCCCGCCGTCGCGCGCGTCAAGCCCCTCCGCCCGCGGCCGCTACCCACTCGGGGAAGGCGAGGGGCCGCTCCGCCAGTGCCGGACGTAACCGCCCCCTTGTACCACCCCAGTCCCGGGGCCTCCACTGCTGCGGGATGCAAGGCCTGGAGAGCCGGCGGCGGGCTGGTGCCAGTCTCAGAGGCATCCTGAAACTTGGACCAAGTTAGAGTCCCAGGGAGTGAGGCCAGCTGCAGAGCCCGCCTCAGGGTACTTTGTGAACGCCCCACCTCACTTGCGGCCCACTCCGGGGAGCCAGACGACCTCCCTACCAGCCTTCCAAAGAGTAATAAACTGCATTTCCGGCGTTGAGAAGCCCGGGCAGGGTGTTCCTGGAAGCCAGCTGAGCCCCCTGAGAGATCCGGGGGCGCGTCCGTGCCCGGTGCCCTTGAAGAGCTGGTGGTCTCAGGCCCAAGGCTGCCTGCCTTACTCCTCGGCCCTCAAGAAAGGGTGAGAAGCCAGGGGCGCCTAAGGCCCCCAGTGCCGAACTGCCAGCACTGCCGTCCACACGGCCTCCCCGCCTGGGGGTCACGCTCAGCCGGCAGCGGCCACCCGCCCTCCACCCTCCTTCCGCTCCTGCTTAGGACCCTGCACTGAGCACCGGCACCGGCCTGAGAAAGAACCCAAAATTGGGAGAGTCAAACAGACCTTGGGTCCTGGCGGGAAGGAGGCCACAGGGCCAGAAGGGCCAGAGAATAGGGAAATCCCAGCAAGACACACCTAGAAAGTCCCGTGAACTGTGGGACAGGGTAGAACAGTCATGCACGGGCAAACCCTGGCCACCGCGAGTCACTGTCTTGTGGGCCCCTGAGAGCATCCAGGGCTCAGACTTGCGCTGTGGGGTCACGCTCACCCCGGGGCTGCGAGAGGCCGAGGAGGCAAGGGCTGTGGTCTCAAGCCACCCCAACCTATTAAACTGGGCACAAAGAGGGCCGGGCCAGGTTCGGGTGGGTTTTCCAGGGCCAGAGAGCATGCCTTCACCATCTCCCGGCAGGAAGGAAGCCACGGGGCCCTCAGGAGTCATGTGGAGAACTGAATCCGAGCCAGGCCGTGGGTCCCGCCTGCCCTCAGAGGCAAGGAACTGGGCACCTCGCCCAGGACACCCGGGCGCCTCAGCGGGCTACTCTCGCCTCTGCTAGAAGGGCTGGGGGAGGCCTGGCTGGAGTCACAGGTAAAAAGTGAACACTGAAGGGTGTCAGACCCTGATTCTCTGCATCACCCTCCACCCCACCCCACCCCACCCCACCCCACCCCACCCCAAACCCGTCATCCTGTAAGGTTAAGGTTGGTGAAGCCCGACCCCTCAGTACCGAAAAAGGCTCAATTCTGCAAGCTGGAACATGCAGGCGCCTCCTGTCTAAGCAGCCAAGTTTGACAAACAGCGCCTCCTGGGGTGGGGAGAGCGGTGTGGCGGCAGCCCGAGCCCGAGCCCAGCCGAGGCTTCCACCTACCCCAGGGCAGGTGGCTGCCGAGGCTCCCTGCCCGGCCTACCAGCTGCGCCGGGACTCCGACGCGCCCTGCGCATCCTGCGCACCTAGGCCCCGCTGACCCCCTGACCCCAGAAGCGCGCAGAAACACCCACCCAACGCCCGGTCCTGACTGCCGCCCACATGTGTCTGCAAAATCCAGGCCGAGCCCGGCACCCACAACAAGGCCAGGGCGTTGAGCGCCGCGCCCACGCCCTTGCTGGCGAGAAGCATGCGCTCCAAGTGCCCGGCTCCGCGGTGGGACAAGCGGTGGCGACCCGGAATTCTCTCGACCCTGGAAAACCCAGGGCTCTCCTAGCTGGGCGGGAAATGCCGGGGCGCTCCTCGGTTCCTGCTGCCTGCGAAATTAGAAAGGAAACAGTTAATTACTGTCTCCTTGTCCTGACTTTTCTCTGGTTCCTTCGGTCACTTTGGCTGACCCCACCATTCTGAATCTGCCCTGGGGGCTCTTCAGCCACAGCGAGAATCCCAAATCAAACCCTTGCATTCTGCAAGCTGGGCTTCTCCCAACGCACCTTGCAACCTTACAGATTGCCTCTCCGCCAAAAGCTTGAGAGGAGCACCTGAGCTAGGAAAGACAGCTGGTGCGTGGCGGGGTCCCTCGGACCCGAAAAGGTGCAGCGGTTTCACAATGAACTGGAGTTCCGGAGCTGCGTTCAGCGGCGCCCTAAGGCAGTCGGGCGCACGCACGGGAGTCAGCGCCTGGTACGCGGACCCGCCCCCGCCAGTTTACAAAGCAAACTTTCCCCTGAGTAGTTTCTGGATCGAACAGTGCACGGAGTGCGCCAATCAACACCTAAACAGACCCAAAACGTAGAAACACGGATCGATCAGATAATTTCAAATATTATAATTGGCTTTAATTAAACACACTGCGTTCTAATTAACTCTGAAATTTTAGCATGCTTTGGGACACTGGTGTCTGATTTGATATTGTCAGTCCAGATGTCCTAATAAAATTCAATCTTCCACTCAAGACTTCAATATTCACTAAGAACAAAATGCAAATTAAATGTAAAACCTAAAGTGTCGCCAAAGGTATAATCAAGAAAGGTGTCTCAAAACTTCTCACTTTTTATTACGCAGTAGTTAAAAAATGCAGATTACATCCTAACAAGACCTCTCCGGCACACCATAAATCTTAACTCTTTCCTGGGAGGGGGCGGAGTGCCCTGCCACCGGCTCAAAAGTAAAGGAGGGGATAACCAGACCCTGGGCGAGAAGGAAGCACCCTCATCTGATAGCTCACGGAGCCCCAAACTTTGCCAATGACGTTCTGGCTTGAAACGGGTTTGCCAAAACTGCAAAGGAGTTGAGGTGGTAGAGAGCCAAGGGGGTGGGGTGGGCGGATTGGCAGGGGATTGACGTCCTCCTCTGCAGGGCCACTCGCCCCCTCCTCGGCGGTACCTTAACCCGGTGCGTACACATCCGTTCCTGTGCGCAAAAATGGGTTGGTGGTGACAGCTGCCTAGCCTGGTCAGTCCGCCAGGGTAATTATCTCAGCTGTAGGGACCGCGACCACGAGGCTGGGAGGGACGGGAGAGCTCCCTACCCTTGGTCAGAAATGTGTCAAACCCTCCTCCCTTTCCGCCGACACAAACCCTTTCGCCCTCGTTCTCGGGGCTTCTAAGGGATCCAAGCTGGCGGACGGTATCGGGCGGCGCGTGGCGGCGGGACGGCCCCTCCCGGTAAGCCGGGCGCAGGCCATGCGACGGGTGCGCCTTTGGTGACACACTTGGTCGCGACGTGATTCTTTACCAATCCGAGGGTCTGCTAAATTTACAGCCCAGAACGAGCCCTGTTAAAAGGAAGCTATTCCCACATTAAACATGTGTATGTTTTCCATACTAATGGAGTCACTTAAAGCTGTTGCTAATTTAACTTTTTAAAAAGGCCACACTGTGGAAATTTGCATTTTCTTTAGGATATTGAAATGAAGAGAAAACTGCTGGGCGGCGAGGCTGCCCCGGGCATAGCTAGGGGCCATGCAGAAATAAAAACAGATAAAGAAAAGAAGAAAGAAAGAAACCCGCTTCTCTCCTAGACTATTAATAAGCAATTTGTCCCGCTGAAATTTACATGGCAAAGCCGAGCGCGCCGGCAGCGGAGGCGGCGGAGCCGGCGCGGGCGCGGGCCGTGCACCCTGCGCGGGGCGGGGGCGGCCTCCCGGCCGTCCCGGCCGCCCCCGGGGGTGATCTGTGGGCGGCTCTGAACTTGCGGTCCTCGCCGCCGCTCGGCCGACCCTCGCCCGCGCCCACGCGTGTCTGCGCGCCAGGGCCCCGCCTGGGCCGCGCGCCCGGACAGCGAGGGCTGGGGTGCGCGGTCGCCGCCAGGCGCGCCGCGGCCGGGCCAGGGTCTGTCTGAGAGAAGCCCCTCGGCTCGCACCGACGCCCCGGGCTCACGGACCCCCGCCCGCCCCCCCACACGCTGCCCTGGCCTTACACGTAAAAGGCCAGCATAAGCTTAACTCCCTTCCTGCCGAGCCGCGCGGCCCTGGCCCACGTCCACGGCGAGTGCGGAGCCCCGCGCCCCGCGCCCGCCCCGCGCCCCCGCCGGCTCCCCCGCCCGCGCGCGCCCGGCGCCGGCGGCTCCCGAGCCTAGCGTGGGGCCAGGGCGCCATCTACGGGCGCCGCGCGGCTGCCGGCGCCGCCGCCT
>NC_081560.1:189440322-189558535 GCF_022355385.1 Mustela nigripes
TGCGTTAAAACTTCCGAGATGGAGGCGCCCTCCCGCCTCGGACTTGGAGGCGGCCCGGAGCCCCCGGAGCGCGCAGATAACGCGGCGTGATTTGTTAGTCTAACTCTGCGGTCTGAGACTTGACGTCCCCGAAGACCCGGCGAGTTTTCCCCTTTATTTATTTTTATTAAAACATCAATCTACGCCGGAGCTGGTGAACTCGGTTTCACCTGGAGAACATAAAATGCTCCACACCGGAGAAGTAAGCACCTTTCATAAATCAGCGGTATTCCTGACACATCGATCAATTTTTGGTTGTTAATCCGAGAGGCGGGGTTTTAATTGCTTCCTGCGCTCTCTTCCAGGCACCTTTCCCTCCCTCGCTCCAAGGGTCTCACCTCGGTACGGAGGGGAGGGGCGGGGATTGAAAACCCGGGTCCTGCCACCAAACCCCGGAACCCCCAATCTCCGCCTGCGCCCGCGCGCGCCTCCCCAGCGCCGAGGGCCCTCCGCCCGCGCTCACCTCCGCGCTGTCCGGCCGGGAGGAGCCGACAGAACCGCCGGAGCCCGAGGGGCTGCCCAGGCACTGCTCGCCCGCCGCCAAAACGCCGCCAGGACGCGGCGCAAAAGTTCACTGCGAGGCCGGAGCCGGATCGCCGCCCAAGGTCCCGGGGTCCCGCAGCCCCAACCCCGCGGCGCGCGCCCCCGGAGGCGAGCAGAGCGCACCCCGGCGGCGGGTGGCGCAGTCGGCGCAGCCTGGGTCCCAGCGCCCCGCCCTCGACGCGGCAAGTTCAACTTTAGGGGCCGGTGGCCTCTGGGGGCCGCAGGCTGGGGCGGGGAGCGCGAGCAGTCCCCGCGCGCTTACCTGCGCGGCTCGTTCGACGGGCGTCGCGGGGCGCCCTGGCCGCGAGGTGGCGGCGGCGCCAGCGGCGGGCCGGGAGGGTGTGCGGCCCGGCGCCTTCCCACGTTCCCACTTCCCCCTCTCCCGGGAGAGCCCACGGGCCGGGCCGCGAGCGCGTCAGTGCGCACGCGCCGCGCTGCCTTCCACCGCGGGAGGCGGCGGCGCGGCGGGCTGGGGGCCGGGCGGGGGCGCAAGAAGGTGCCCGCAGGCGGCCCCGCGGCCGGCCCGCCGCCGTGCCCCCCGGGTCTCAGCTGCGCCCCGCTCTCGTCGCCTTGGGGAGGGACCTCAAAGGCGCCCCCCTGGGCCGGGCGAGGGGCCTCCAAGAGGGAGGCCTTGCGCTAGGACCGGAGTCCCGCTCCTTCCTCCGGACCCCGAAGGCTTTGGTGACCCCTGGCCGAGACAGCGCACCAAACCCGGGGAGTCCCGAGGCCCGTGTCCCAGGCTTGGGGTGGCCCAAAGCCGTCGGGTGTAGACTTGTGCACGCTCCCAAGGAGAGGATGTCGCGGGTGGAAATGCCAGGTGAGAGGACAGCTACCCTGGAGTCTGGATGCGAAGAATCTAGTGGGAAGCTCAACGCCAGGCAGTTACAGTGAAATGGGGCGAGGCAAGAGCTCTCCCGCAAAGAGAAGGACTGGGATTCTCCGGATCAGGCCGCTGCGCTGGACAATACAGTGCAGTCCTAGGAGCAGAGCGGTGCGTTCAGGGCAACGTTAGCAGGATGGGCTTCTGCTGCCCCCAGGAGAGAACGAGGCCAAACGGCCCTGACCATCCCACTCCTACCTTGGGTGTCACCTAGGAAATGATCAAATGTGGGAACTTTGCCATTAACATCTGGAGCTGCTGCTGAAGGCAAGAACAGGGTTCCTGCCAGGGCGTCCACATCCTTGACCTGCTGGGTTGACCCTTGGGTTAAAGAAGCTGACTTCTAACCAGGGTGCCTGGCTCCAGTGCCTGCTTATTTCTGTAGTATGCCCCTTGGCTAAGAACCTAGTACTATCTCCTACTAATTCTTATAGTCCTGCTTCCTCAAGACCCAGGTGCACTGTAGATGCCTGGGAAAACATGACATTCCCGCAGCCAAATTTCTTCTTCAAAAACAGAAAGCGTCACAATGTCAGAACTGGCCTCTCACCGTCAACCATGTTTTGCTTTTTTTCGCCTGTTTCTTGCTTCTAGATTTGTTTTGTTCTCTTTATTTCAACCTTTTGTAGTGAATGTTGAATGTGCTGAATCATGAAATCTTACTGGAAGGGAACAGATATTTTTGGCCATTTATTTAGTAAAAAGCACTCTAGAGAATGCAACCCAGAAATGTACTTTATTATGATAGCTTAATGTAAGAAAAGAACTAAATAAGGAATATTTCCCCTTTGTCATCTTCACTTGGGAATCATTTTTAATGTGAGCCGGCATGAAACCATTTAAGCAAGATGCAATATTTTAAGATACAAAATTACCCATGTTTTTAATAGCAGCTCGCATGTGTTGAATGTTACATCCTGGCCACTCAGGCCAGGCACAAGCTTGGGAAAGTCAAAGGGCATGTCCCCGGTTACACTGCCAGGAAGCTGGGACTCCAACCTGGACACCGGAACTCCAGCCCTTACGTAGCTCCACAACATGTAGCTTCAGAGGTGAACAATGGGAGGTTCAGTGTCTTAAAGTCACTTTGCATGCACGGAGCCCTGAAATGGCCCTTGCTACGTGTGCCCAGACGGGCTGTGGAATGACAAGAAAGAGGCTAGGGGATGGGTAGGATCCCACTGATGCTGGGTTGGTGACCCTGAAGCTAGGGGATGGGTAGGATCCCACTGACGCTGGGTTGGTGACCCTGAAGCTAAGGGATAGGTAGGATCCCACTGACACTGGGTTGGTGACCCTTCCCTCCCAACGCTCCTCTGCAACCTTACCTGTCCTCCAAAGAGGCCATCCTGGGCCTCCTTCCTCCAAACACTCCTAGAGCATGGAGGCCTGGCCTTAGTCTTGGTAGGTCCTCAAGGACTTGTTTTTGTTTTTGTTTTACAGGAATGAGAAATAAATGGAGAACACTTAGTTATGTAGGTAATTGTTCCTGATCAGCAGCCTGGGAAAGAAATGGTACTCGTCACATAAGTTCCTGAAGGAAATGATGTAATCCTATGGGACAGTTTGAGGAAACCCATCACTTTTATGGGAAAGAGCTTGGCCATTGACAGGAGACCCGTGACCTCACCTTCATATACAAGTAACAGCACAGAGTAAAACTTAAGTAGGAATAATCGCTGACTTTCTCCATGCCTCACTTATGAGATACAGGGATTGCTGTCCCCTTCACTGTCCGCCTTTGTCCCACAAATATTCCTGTGGTCTGTCAGGCCGTGCTCAGCAGTGAGCAAGGCCCTGCTTCGTGGTGCTTGAGGTCCACCCCGCAGTGTGAGGACTCAGCTCGGAGATGTTTGCAGCAGGAAAGGCTTTCGTACATCTAACAGGCACAGAAAAATCAATGTCCATGTCATCATCTGTCATTGTCACGTGTGTGCTTTGTCACTGGCCTCTGTACCCAGAAACAAATTCGCAAACATCGATATTCAAACATGTTTCAATATTTACTTTTATCTCTTTGTCCATAAGAAGCAATGTGCCTTGTGGCCCCTGCTAACCAGCCAACATTTCAAGTGTGAGACTTAGGGTGGGACTTCACCAATGCCAAATCAGCACTATCCAAGGGCGCAGAGGGTTAGAGGGGTGCCACTGCAGAAATTCGGCAGAGGCAAAGCTTCGTCACCTAATCCAGAAGTCAGAACTATATGCTGTGCATTTTCAGAGGACTAAAGTGTTCAGCAATTGTTTGCTTTATTTGCTGACCTATCAGTCTGGTCGGAAACCCATCCATACGCGGATTCCTCCTGTAGGAGACTCCCGAACTTGGTACCCACCTGTTCTCTTCATCTAGTGGGTGAGTTCCTGGCGCAGAGCTGCATGGGGCACGCGGGATCAGCAAACAGCTGTTGAGTTAATACGGATGTGATTCCGCCTCAGAGACGTGGCACCGTGGAAAGTTTTAGACACATACCCAAGTTGATAGACCGGGAAGAAAAAAGGGGCTCTTCTGCTTGGAATGTTGTCGTCTGTCCACAACTCTTCCTGCCTCTAAGGAAAAAAATACTTTAATTAAAATGGCAGCGGATTTGGTCAAATATGCTGTGACCTGCTTTGTGACATTTTGTCCCAGTGGCGTAACCTGGGTGAGAGTAACAAACCCACCCGCTGTCCATGGAAGACAGCCAGGAAAAGGCCACCTGTGGGAGTCAGGTGGGCAATGAGACCCGCCAGCCTGGGCCATGTGGTGAGCAACCAGCCATGTGATGACAAGCCTGGCCAGGGATGGTGGGTACCAGCTTCCTAGGGCCTCTTCTGTTGGCCCTGGGATGGTGGTTCCAGGATGAGACCCACTTGCCAGTGCATAGAGATGGCAGACTGCTTTCCCATGTAAACTGCTTTCCCAAGACTAGATTCAAGCACCTCCACTCAAGACTGTTTTCAAGGTGTGAAGGGAGGCACTCGGGGTGACCCCGTGAGGCACCCTGGCCCTCCATGGCCCCCACTCTTGGCATTCGAGGGAATGATGACGGTTCCTCCCTACAATCATTCATGAAGGGAAATCCTAGGACTGGAAGCTCTAGCTGTGTTCGAGGTCCGTGAAACATCATATTTGAGAAAGACTGAGATGCATGCATTGGTGGGGGAGGGGTCGTCCTGGGGTCACTGATGCTGGTTTTCGCCCTGACGTAAGTATATCCGACTCCTTGTTTTTTCAGCATAGGCCTGAACATTTTCATTTCTCATTCTTCTATTTACCTAAAGCCTTGAAAGTCAACTCTTTTAGACCTATGGCATGTGAATTACACCTCACTTCAGAACAGTTTAACCTAAATACAACAGTCGGGGCACACAACGGTTTCCTGAGGCAGGGACTTGCCTCCAGGTGGCTCGCCCAGAAGGGCTAGGCAGGGGCTAGGGAGGCAGGCAGGATGTGGAGGCTCAGCAGAGGGTGGCCTGACTCCGAGACCCTGCGGACCTTCCCATCACACGACAGAGCCAATCCCCTTGCCCACCCTTTGATTCTGAGCTGGGGGTATGACTTGCCTGGGCCTCTGGATGTTAGCCGCTGCGCGGGACGTCCCATTCCTGCTTTTTGCATCTCTGTCTTCACTGTAGGAACAGACCCAACCAGCGACCAGTATGGAATGGACAGGTGGCACGGAATCCAGTGGCCCCGCCAAGGCCATCCTGGACCAGCTGGCAGCCAGCTGACCCACAATGGGGGAGAGACCCCACCAGGACCAGTGAGTGGCAGGTGCGTGAGCCCACACCAGCCACCTCTCTGCGTGGGTATGAGCTGGCCAGTTAGCAACATTAGTGTCGCATCACTTGTAAGATGGGCTTCAGTCTGGTCCCTCGAGACGCTCAGAGTGTAAGTTTGCCTTACGGTTCTCCTGCCCAAGGTGAGAAGTGGGCCTTTCCGGTCCCTGCAGCCAGTTGTCCCCGGCTGAAGGGCTACCTGGGGAGACATGACTTCTCTGGCCCTTCTAGACTGCACAGCCTATAGCAAAACTTCATATTCTTTTACAATCTGGAACCCGTTGTAAAATCTACCTGGTAAGGAAGCTCAGATGCTCCCCGCCTAGGAAATGAATAGGAATTCTAGTATCTGGCGATCGTGCAGACTGGAGAGGTGGAGACAAGCAGCGTTCTAGCTTCTCCTCCCACACCCGTCAAGAGGAGACAGCAAGCCGTGTGCCCATGACTCAAAGAAAGTGACATCAGGGGTGTTCTGGCAAGCACCTGGTCAAGCCCACCCTGTTGTCTGCAATGCGGAACTCTGAGATAGGAAATGAGTGTTGTTTGAAGCTGCTACATTTGTGCCAATTTATCACAGCAACAGCAGACCAGGAGCACACCCGCCTTTGCTGCCTGGAGGCCAATGCCCATCACTCACACTGTAGATCGGTCAGTTTGGCCACGGGGGTGCTGCTAACCTTCCCAGGGCGGCCACTGTTACAGCAGCCGAGCTTCCTCGCACAAGCCCCGCCCGTTGGCTGCAGTGGCTGTGTGGATCTGGGCCCTGCTGGTTGTGAATGGTGAGGTGCGGCCTCGGACCACAGGTCCCAGTTAGGTCAGCTCTGCATGTCCCTCACCTTCTGGGATCAGCCAGCCCCGGGCATATGCTTCTCGTGGCAATAGCAGGAGCTCAGCGGGATGAGCACATTCGAGATTCTGTGTCCCATGTACGCGCTCTTTGCCGATTCGTGATGGAGAGCGTGTCCATGCAGGGGGAGCAACTGGGACAGGACCGGGCGGAAGTAGCCTGAGAAGCGTGTGTGGTCTCCCCAAGTCCTTGGGTGCTGGAACCCTGAGAAGGAGAGACACGTTCTCCTCGGTCTTCGGCTCCTTTGTTCTCTTATCCCATACCCTCCAGCAGGCATACACAGCCAGCTACGACCTTCCAAGGGGCCAGCTGCCCCAAAATGGCAGATCTCTAGAGCCAGAGGACCCTCCTCGGTCCCGCCTGGCCTTGTACTCTGCTTGCTGCCCGTGGCTTCACCGCAGACTTCCTGCTCCTGCCCGCAGAGGCCCCCTCCCAGCTTCTAGGAAGGCCCCATAGAAGAGAGAAGGGCCAGCACGTGGGCTCGGGGCCAAGACAGGACACCCTGCAGAGGATGGGCCCCAGAGAAAGCCTGCAGAGCAAAGAACTTGGCCTCCAAAGAAAGGTGTGGATTTGGTCTTGCCGATAGGAAGGTCTTTGTTGCTTATGAGCCCTCACCACATCTGATAGTGTGTGCTAATGGGACGACCAGGGCAGGTGCTGGCTGTGCCAGAAAAAGCAGCCATGGATTAAAGGATGGGGACCACAGGCCACAGGGTGCGGGGCCAGCCTCCTGGCGGAGGGGAGCTGGAGCTGGAGTTCAACCGCATGGGCCAGTACAACCAATGGAGCCCGTGGCTGTAGTGAGGCCTCAATGGCAGCTCTGCACACTGAAGTCGCGGGGGCTTCCCTGCTTGCCAGTGCCCAGTGCCCAAGGTGTGTGGTCACACCTTGTGACAGAGGGGTGACACCATCCAGGACTCCACAGAGAAAGGAAGACCGAAGCTCTGCGTTTGGATGCCACCCCGATTCCACCATATGCATCTCCCCCTTTTGCTGTTTCCACTTTCATGCTTTGCCTGTAATAACTACAGGGGTGATGGAGCTACCGTGAAATGAGCAGCATCTCCCACCATAAGGGGCCCTCCCTCCTGATCACAACCCCGGGCAGGAGCCAGAGACCGTCTCAGCAGAACTATGGATGGGCCAGCTAGTTTTCTGGGAGCTTCCTAGCTCCACGTTGGCCATAGGCTGCAGACCTGGTCTTGAGCTCTGCAGGCCAGATGGACACTGCGGGTACCTGGGGAAAGGCTACCCAGATGCTGAGCCCTACAGTGGGGGAGGAGACGCCCATCAGCCCTATCAGGATGTTATAAATGCTGAAGAGGTTGCAAAGATCGAAAGGTAAGAGTCCTCAGTACTCGCCCCCACGTGTCCCCCCGGCTGGAGAAGGGCTCCCGACAGGCCCCGTTGAGTCTTGTCCTTACTGCCTCCAGCTCCCCAGTACCCAGCGCAGTGCTGATGGCCTCCAATTCACATGCCTTCATTTAGCAACTCCTGACTGCCTTAAAAATCCCAGAGAGCTCGGTTTTGTCTGGGTTGGCTCACATAACTGGTCACAAACCAAGTATGGTGATGCCAGGAGTAAGGGTTCTTTGCTAGGTCAGCATCTATCCCAAAACTGCCTGGTGAGGAGTGGACCCAAGGGAAAGAATGCAGGGCAATGAGATGAGTCCACCACAGCAACCAGAGGCCGCGTCCCTTGATGAGCCATGCAGTATCTTTCAATACAATTCTGTCATTCAATTCTGGCTGCAGCAGCTGCCATGGGGGCATCCTGAGTTGTATTTCTAAGAGAGACTCTCCCCTTGCGTCCTGATGTGACCCTGTCCCTCCATGGTGTATAGTAGAGGTGCTATATCTGTCCTCTGGGTTGAGCTCGGAAGATGATGTAGGCCTTCTCCAATCTCTTTGACCTTCCTCTGGCTGGAATGCAGGTCTCCGTGGCCCAGGGGACAGCAGAGCCACAAGCTGGAAGGAGCCTGGGACCCTAGGTCACCATATGGAGGAAGGTTCCCCACCAAGCAAACCTTCATTGGACTATTACGTGTGTGAACACTAAACTATTTTCAGCTGTTGAAAGTGCGAAGCTTACTCATTTGTAGCAACTAACTCATGCAATATTCATGGTGATCAGCTTTAAATGGCCTAGAGAAAAATGTGCTACTCTGGGCTGGAAAAGTTATGTTCTGCAAACCATAATAGCTATCAGCACACTGGGAGTGATCCTGTATGTAACATTACAGTGGTCCCAATCCATGGGACATAAGGAAAGACTCAGGAATGTGCAACTCTGTCTATTGGGGGTGGTAGCACAAAGAACAGCAGCTTATTTTTAAAAGTGGACATTTTTAATGTTTACTTAAAATTACAAATAGTACCTGCTTATAATAAACAATTTGGGAATTAGACAAAGGCAGAGAGATAAAATAAATGAGTCACTGGTTAACTTTTTGGAGTATTTCCATCCAGTCTTTTCAAAAAGACATTGGAAATACACACTTTCCCATGACCAAGTGCATTTTGTGCACCTAATTTTTTTCTTAAAAAATATTAAAAACAAGAGATTTCTGCTTCTGAGAAGATGAAGTAGATGAACTTTTTTCTTTTCCTCCTGCTAGATACAACAGAAAACCCTGGACCTTACACATAAAACACATGAGAAGACTGAAAAGTGTCCAGAAGAAGAAAGACTAGTTAGGGATCTTGAGACCCAGGAAACTACACAATGATGATTTTCCTGGATTTTCTTTTAGCATCATACATCCCAGCCTTGGAGCTGACAATGTTGTCAGTCCAGAAGTGTCAATCATACAGATTTAAATTAAAAAAAAAAAATCCCTGCTATCTCTAGCCAAAGGACCGGGAAGGAGCATCCTGGTAAGACAGAGAACTTGTAGACTATAACTGCTCTATACCAACCAAACACCACAGAAATCTTGTGGCCCAACCCTACTCATGCCACCAAAGACCAAGTGGGGAGACTATACTCCTATCCCCAAGGGGCTGTAAGGGAGTGCTTCAACAGGATGGCATCAGAGAAGGCCTAGTGGGGATTTGGGGACTTTACTACAATTCACAGTGTCAGTAGAGGCCATGTGGGGAGTAGTAATGAAGCACTCTCTCCCAGGCCAGGAGGTAGTAGTGGAAGTTTCACAGGCAGCCAGAACTCCCAACCGCTATCCAGCAATAATAAGGAGTCCCCCCCCCCACTGGCTGTGAATGTGGGCTGAGTGGGAAACAAAGACTTCTACCCTGTACTTGGTAGCAATGAAGTGATACTTCCCTTTTCCCATGCCAGAGCAATGCCAGAGAAACCCAACTGGAACAGAAAGTTTAAATAAGATGCTTAGAACATAGTAACCAAAATGTCCAAGCTTCAACTGAAAGTCACTTGTCAAATAAAGAATAAGGAATTTCTCAAACTGAATGAAAAAAGATCACCAGTAGATGCCAACATTGAGATATGAACAGGTTAGAATTATCTGACAGATATATTCAAAGCAGCCAAAATAAGAATGCTTCAACAACTAATTATAAATATGCGTAAAACAAATGAGAAGATAGAAAGTATCAAGAAGTAAGATAGACGGTTTCAGCAAAGAAATAGAAGATATAAAGAAGAACCAAATGGAAATTTTAAAAATGAAAATATAACCAATATAAAACACTCAGTGGAGGAGCTTTACTGAAGTATGGAAGATCGGAGGAAGTAATCCATGAACTTGAAGACAGAACAATGAAAACTACTCAATCTAAACAGAAAAAAATTTAAATGAACAGAGCTTTTGAGGAACATGTGGAATTATAACAAAAGATCTAACATTATGATTTTGGAGTCTCAGGAAGAAGAGAATAAGGACACTGCTGAAAAAGTACTAAGAAAAATAATGGCTGAAAACTCCCCAAATTTAACAAAACATATAAACATAGATTCAACAAACTTAGTGAATCTCAAACAGGATAAGCTGAAAGAAATCCACGCCAAGGCTCAACACAGTCAACCCTCTGAAAATCAAAGACTACATATATACATAGTATTTTAGTAGACAAAAAGCTTTCATACAGCAAAGGAAACAGTCAAAAAACCTAAAGGCAACCTACAGAATGCGAGAAGATATTTGCAAATGATGTATCAGATAAAGGGCTAGTATCAAGATCTATAAAGAACTTACCAAATTCCACACCCAAGAAGAAACAAAGAATCCAGTCAAGAAATGGGGAGAAGAAATGAACAGATGTTTCTCCAAAAGAAGACATACACATGTGTATGTGTCAACAGACACATGAATAAATGCTCCGAATCACTTGGCATCAGAGAAACAGAAATCAAAACCACAATGAGAGACCACATTATGCCAGTCAGAATGGCTAAAATTAACAAGTCAGGAAATGACAGATGCTGGCAAGGATGCGGAGAAAGGGGAACCCTCCTACACTGTTGGTGGGAATGCAAGCTGGTGCTACCACTCAGGAAAACAGTATGGAGTTTCCTCAAAAAGTTGAAAATAGAGCTACCCTATGACCCAGCAGTTGCACTACTGGGTATTTACCCCAAAGACACACTACAAATGTAGTGATTTGAAGGGGCACCTGAACCCCAATGTTCATAGCAGCAATGTCCACGATAACCAAACTGTGGAAAGAGCTGAGATGTCCATTGACAGATGAATGGATAAGGAAGATGTGGCTCATATATACAATGGAATATTACTCAGCCACCAGAAAGGATGAATATTTACCATTTGCATAGATGTGGATGGAACTGGAGGGCATTATGCCGAGTGAATTCAGTAAGTCAGTCAGAGAAGGACGGTTATCATACGGCTTCACTCGTACATGGAATATAGGAAACCGCACAGAGGATCAGAGGAGAAGTGAGGGAAAACTGAATGGGAAGTCATCGAGAGGGAGAAAAACCACGAGAGACTCTTAACTATAGGAAAGAAATTGAGGGTTGCTGGAGGAGAGGTGGGTGGGCGCATGGGGTAATTGGGTGATGGGCATTAAGAAGGGCACACGATATGAGGAGCACCAGATATTATACAAAACTGATAAACTGCCGAACACTACATCTGAGACCAATGATGTATTATATGTTCGCTAAATTAATTTAAATTAAAAAGTAACAAAAAAAAGATTATGGTGTTCCAACAACCCACAAGAAGATAGAAGTTATAAAAAAGAGAAATAAAATGCAGAGGGGATAAATTGAAAACACAACATAAAATGACAGACTCAACCCCTTATATATAAAAAACTACATTAAATGTAAATGCTCTAAATACACCAATAAAAAGATCGACATATTATCAAAGTGGATTAAAAAAATTATACTCCACGCCTCCCGTGTTCCTTAGAAAAAAAAAATTATACTCAGTAATACATTATCTACAAGAAACTCATTTCAAATGAGTAATGAGGATGTGAGGGCGATCTGGCTGCGACATCTGTCACCCCATTGATCGCCAGGGTTGATTCGGCTGATCTGGCTCGCTAGGCGGGTGTCCCCTTCCTCCCTCACCACTCCATGTGCATCCCTCCCGAAGCTGCGCGCTCGGTCGAAGAGGACGACCTTCCCCGATAGAGGAGAGGACCGTTCTTCGGTCAAGGGTATACGAGTAGCTGTGCTCCCCTGCTAGAACCTCCAAACAAGCTCTCAAGGTTCAAATGAGTAATGATACAGGAAGTTTGAAAGTAAAAGGATAGTAAAAGTTATATCATGCAAACATGAATTTTTAAAAAGCAGATTTTGTTTCACTGAAGTCAGATAAAGTAGACCTCAGAGCAAAGAAAATTATCAGAGACAGAGAGAAACAATATATAATGACAAAAGAAAACATAAACACACCAAATGTGTTTGTAGCAAAACAGCCAGAAATAGGTGAAGCCAAGAGTGATAGAACTGAGGGACACCTGGGTGGCTCAGGCATTAAGCATCTGCCTTTGGCTCAGGTCATCATCCTGGGGTCCTGGGATCGAGCCCCAAGTTGTGCTCCCTGCTCAGCTCCCCCTCACCCTCTCCCACTGAGCCTGCTTATGTTCCCCCTCTCGCTCTCTCTGTCAAATAAATAAATAAAATCTTTTTTTTTAAAGTGATAGAACTGAGAGGAAAAACGGAAAAAAAAAAAAAACAAAAACCCTATAATCCCTTTCTCAACAATTGTTGGAACTCTTAGAAAACCAGCAAAAATTCAGAACTCAGTCACACAATTAACCAAAAATTCAGTCCAATTAGGATCTAACTGCCACTTCTAGAACAGTCCATGCAACAATGTCATTATACACATTATTTTCAAATATCCATGAAACACATGCCAATATAGGCCATATAATCTAGGACATAAAAACAGATCTCCAAAGAATCAAAATCATACAGAATATGTTGTCTGACCACAATGGAATCAATCTAGTGTCCAGTAACAGAAAAATCTTCAAACACTTGGAAATTAAACAAGGCACTTCTAAATAATCCTATCAATCAAGGAAGTCTTGAATGAAATAAAAAAGAAGAAATAAACGGAATGAGGATAAAAAGACAACATACCAAATTTGGGGACAGAGCTAATGCCATGCTCAGGAAAAAATCGTAACATTAAAATGCTTAGGGGCGCCTGGGTGGCTCAGTGGTTAAGCCGCTGCCTTCGGCTTGGGTCATGATCCCAGGGTCCTGGGATCGAGCCCCGCATCGGGCTCTCTGCTCAGTAGGGAGCCTGCTTCCTCCTCTCTCTCTGCCTGCCTCTCTGCCTACTTGTGATCTCTGTCTGTCACATAAATAAATAAAATCTTTAAAAAAATGCTTAGAGAATAATGCTTTTCACAGACAACCAAGCCTCACATCTTATATAAAAATTAGTTCAAAATCGATCATGGACTCCGTGTGAAATGTAAAACTACAAAACCTTAAGAAAAAAAATGAAGGAGAATATCTTGGGGTTCTGTGGTTAGTCAAAAAATTCTTAGACTTGACATAAAAGCACAATCCATAAAAGGAAACACAGATAAACTGGGTTTAGTCAAAATATGTTGGGAAAAACATCTCCCACTTGGAGTCTTTTGATCCCTGCACTCAGCTGCATAAGCAGGGGCACTGGGCTTGGAACATTTCCCTATCAAGAGGTAAAGAGCCCACACTGCCTGTGCTGACTTGTCTCCTTGTGTGGATAGCTTTCCTGGTTTCAGATTCAATGTGTCCTTCTCTGCCCTGCCCAGGTGTGCACGAACTAGAGCCCCTGGCCAACCCTATATGCAGGAAGGGGACAGAGTCCATCTGACGCAGCACAAGAGGGGTGCATGCAGGCCAATGGCCCCGCATCATCTGCCGTGGGGAACCTGCTGACGATGGGGAAGGGGCTGATGCTTACTACTGATGCAGATTTTGCCAAGTCCCATCTCTGTGTGAGGAAAGCCTTGTTTCGTGGGGTGCCTGTGTTGTTTTTCCTTGGTCCCTCTGATACCAAGACACAGCAGCCATGGTCAGACTTCTGCTCCTGGTAGTGGGCAATAGATCTCACTGGCTTGACAAAAAGATTAAAAAAAAAAAAAAAACACTTAGTTTAAGCACTTCCCTGTTAAAAAACATTTGGACTGTTTCTTGCTTAGGGCTATTATATGAATAAAATTGCGACAAACATTTGTGTATATGTTTTTGTGTGAACATAAATTTTAGGTTTGCCAAAGATCCTGTAAGGAGATCCAATGATAAGCCGCAGACTAGGAGAAAGTGTTTGTAAGTTGAAAATCTGACAGAGGACTAGTATCTAGACTACATAAAGAACTCTCAAAATTCAACTGTAAGAAGACAAATAATCTAATTACGAGGCAAACTGATGACATGAAGAACCATCTCAGCAGAGTGTACACCGATGGCAATTAATCACATACAAAGATGAACAACATACTCATTAGAGAAATGCAGATTAAAGTCACAGTGAGATCCCACTACGCTCCTATCAAAATGACAATAAAAAATAGTGCCACCACCAAAGGTTGACGCAGACTTGGGGAAAATGGATCCTTCAGGCACTGTTGGTGGGAAGACAAAACGGTGCAGCCGACTAAACACACGGCCACTACACAGCCCGGCAACCCCACCCCTGGCCGTTATCCCGGAGAAGAACCTTGTGTGCATGAGGGAGTCTGCACACGTGCACCACATCTACCAAGCTCCTCCCGGGGCTGGCAGTCTCCTTAGGAGTGTCCTTGGGCTGCCCCGACACATGAGCACACCTGGGAGGCTTACAGCAACTCGAACGTCTTCTCTCGCAGTCCGGAGGCCGGATTCCAGCATCAGTATCCCTGGGCTGAAGTTACAGCATCAGCCACGCTGTCCCTCTGGGCGCTCCAGGAAAGGACCGGCTCCTCGCCTCCTTCTGGAGGCTACCGGCTTCTCCGCCTCCATCCTCAGCCTCTAGCTCGTCTCCTTCTTCCTCCCTCCAGTGAAGACACATTTAGGGTCCTCCAGGACCCTCTCCCCTTCTGAGCCTTCCACGTGTGGTTCCACGTGCGAATTCTTCCTTACAGGGAAAGACCGTTGGTTGCCGGGGTGAGGGCCTGGCGTCTCTGGCGCAGCTGTTAGTCAGAGTCCCCTAACCTCTTCCCTGGCATCTGTCCTGTCCAGACCTGCGCTCATCACTCCCGCCCTCCTGCTGAGCTGCCTTGGGCGTTGTAGCCTCGGCTGAACGCCCCACTCTGCCCAACAAGCCAGGAACCGGGGCCCCTCCCCCTGCCACCACCTTCACATTGGGCTGGCCCCCAGGCCCGTCCAATCTGGCCCAGAGACCCTGGCACACATTCGGGGTGGGAGGTCAGTCAGGATCATTTTTCGTGTTCAATTTGCGGACCTAGGACTGCCCACTGCAGCCAGGACTCCCACGCTCTCCAGAGGCTCCCACTAGGGCTCCTTCACTGTGGGTTCCCTTCTCTTGGGCTCTTCTCCTGAAAAGCCAGTGGCCTCCAGGCCTCCGCCCCGATGCCTCCCCCTCTCCTCTGTCCGGGCACCTGCATCTGAAGCCACCTCCAAAGTATTCTCTTGTCCCCAAGGACTTGATCCCTGTCTGGGGACCGCAGCAGGTCCTGGGCCAATTCTGAACTGACCAAAGGGCTTTTGTCCTGGATGTCACTTGTCGCTGGGCTTGTCCAAGAGTATGGCTTCAGTCCCCATCATAGCCTTATTGGTCCTTCTGCTTGCTCTCGGTTCTCTTCACGTGCTGACCAGCGGCCGTGTCTGTTGCAGGTCTGGACCTTCTCTCCACTTAGAGTCTGTCTGCCTTCTCCACTGGGACCTGCACCACCGTAGGGAGTCGAGGCTGTCCCCAGTCTAAGATGCTGCATAACGTGTACCGGACACTTAATAATACCCACTGACTTTTCCCTTTAATGTTTTGTGGGTGTTTTGATAATCCACGTGTCTTCATATGAGACCGTGTGCCCACTTTGTGACACAGACGTGCTCTCGGCAAACTCTCCGAGGGCGCCTCGGTTTCTAGCTGCCCACGAAGCTGCGAGGGGAGCTCAGCTTACGCACTGCTGACCACACCACCTCGGCTTGCCTCCTTCGGTTAGGCTTCTGGGAAGGCAAATCTTGGCCTGGAGGGCTTTTGGTTCAAACCAGGAGCAGCTCCTTCACTAGCTCAACCCAGGATGGAAAGAGCTGTCCATCTGGCGGAGCCTCTGGCCCCTGCGCTGTGGGCCTGTCCTTCCTCTGGCCCGGCAGGACGGATGTGGGCCCCTGGGGTCTCGGCCCCGCTCAGCCTGAGCAGTGCCCCGAAGCGTGGCGCTGAAGCGTGTGTCCGGGGACGCAGCAGCTGGCCCCTGGCCCCTCATGAGGATGCAGGCGGCAGCTCTGAGGGTAAGACGGTTGGTCCACAGGCCTCAATGGTGCCTCTCCCCAAGGCTGTAGGACCCAGGTGTGCTGGCTACTTCGGCCTTATCTGAAAGCTGCTGTCCCCCTCCACTGTCATGCCCAGTGTCCAGAGACCCTGAGGACAAGTCCCTGAGGCCCTGAGGTTTGTTCCAAGTCCATGGTTGGGTTATTGAGATTTTTTTTTAATTGTGGTAGACTTCACAAGCAGAAAGTTAACCACTTTGCCTTTCAAAGCACCCAATCCAGTGCATTTAGTCAGGCCAGTGCATCCACACAGCCGTGCCACCACCTTGTCCGTCTGTTTCCAAGCATCCCAAAAGGAAACCCTGAGCCCACAGAGCAAATGCCCCCATCTTCCTGTCACAGCATTGACACAAGGAGGCCGCTAGGCTGACGTGGCTGACGTGTCTCCGCGGCCCACGCTGGCCCAAGTCCCGCACTCGAACCTGCAAAGATGGAACTTGAACACAACCAACGGCAAACGGCCAGCCAGGCTCTCGCAGAGAAGGCAGCGGCTCCCACTCCGGCCAGTGCGGTCCTTGCCTTGCCTGGCTTCCCCGGTTCCTCTCCAGAAACCCCTCCCCCGGCTCCTGTCAGGGGAGAGCTCCCGGCCACCCCTGGTCTGCTGCTTCCCAATACAAATCAATGTTTGCTCAAACAAACCCCGGGAAAGCTGCTCGGGCCTCACCTTACCTGTTCACGCCCCTCCCATCAGCTCCTTGTCAGGCCAATCTGCTTTCTCCATGGATTCCCCTGTTCAGGATGAGTTGAACAGATGAACTCCTCCACTATGTACCCTTGGTGTCTGGTGTCTTCCCCGAACATCCCGTTTTCAAAGCTCATCCGCATCACGGCGTGGGCCAGGGCTTCATCCCCTTGGATGGCTGAGGACTGCTCCGGGGTCTAGACTGTGGCCCCAGATGGGAGGGCCCCTCCCTCCCCTCAGGAAACAGCAGACTCAGCTCGGGCCCTGAGCCTGCTCTGAAGGTGCTGTCACCAATATGACACCCAGAGGCCTGGGCCCTGGGGAGGACACAAGACAAGCTTCTTTCATTCCGACAGGAATAGCTGTCAAACACTCACGAACACATGCCCAGTGAGGACACATCCCCTGGCCTATGGGGCAGTGAAGGTAATGGTCACTGTCACAGAAACCACAAGCCCAGGGCTTTGTCCCTGCCTGGGGCTGGCTCCTCTCCTGCTATGAGCCCTGACAGCCTCTCCCTGTGACCTCGATCTGGGACAAGGCCTTCACCTAGGTATAGGTGCAGAGGGGAACAGCTTTCCTGCCAAGAGGTGGTGGCCACACGTCCGAGCTGGGACCTCCGGGGCGTCAGCCCATCCAGAAGCCCCATGACTGGTTGAGAGGTGGGCATCCCTGCCCTCTGTTGGGGAGAGGCTCATACAGGAAGGGGGCCAGTCGTGCAGGCTGTGCCACTGGGTGCGCCAGGCACTGCCAGCACCTGGCTCAGACTCTCGGGCACAAGCCGGACTCTGAGGCTGGGCTGGCCTCCAGACACCTGTGGTGGGCAGCTCCGAGCCAGGCAGCTTCGCTGCCGGCAGAGACGGGGCCGGGGCCTGGCCCTCCACTGGAGTGTGTGGGAATTTCTCGTCTGCCCTTCAGCCAGGTGGGGCTTGTGCCACAAGACAAGGTGTCCAGCCCATGCCCAGATCCCAGGGGCGACTGGATCCTGTCACACGTGCATGCAGACATGGGCCTGACTTCACAGCTGCACGTGTGATGTCATGGGCTTGACCTCGTGGTCTGAGCTCCTCCTTTGCAACAGGCTGTGTTAATCCGTGGCTGGATGGCTGCCTTGAGAACTCGGGTGCCAGAGCGCTGGCTCTCACCCTGTGGGTGACGAGGGGAGGGTGCTGAGAGCAGCGGAGGGGAGGGGTAGGGTGGAAGGGGGGGTCCCGACACAGATGAGCCTCACACAGGTACAGAAGCAGCAACAGCAAAACCAAACAAGCCAACAAAAAAACTGGTTTCCTTAAACTTGACAACTGTCCTTTTACCACAGATAGTACCTCCTTCCTCCCCTCCTGGGAACTGCCAGCCTATCAGACATTCACACCTTAGTATGAAATTGCTGAACCTACACACAGCTTCTCTCCCAGCACGGCAGTCAAAGCAAGTCGTGTTTCAGGCCCACCCAACCCTGTTGGTCCTGTAAGACCCCAATTCCTCCACCCACAAGGAAACTCAGACTCAGTACCAGCCTTGTGCAATTCTAAGATATCCAGGATTAAAGAGAGATCCCCGGGCATTTAGAGAAGGAAAAGACAAATTAACCATAGAGAAATGATGACACAGTTGGCAACAAGCTCATCGGCCAAAATAAATGCCAGAGAACAGTGGGGCTGAGCTTCCGAGTGGGGAGGAAAGCATTTTGAATCCAGAATCCAGGCCAGACAAACCAATTATATTTGGGGGTGAATTTTCAGATATGCAAGTTGGGGGGACATTTACCTCTTGCATTGCCGTTGTGCTTTCTCCGAGAAAAATTGCTTGCGGGTGTACTCTAATTTAGCCAACCACAATAACAAAAGAACTTTAAGAAAAAGGAAAAGCTGGGATCCAAAAAGCGGTTGCATCAACCCAAGAGTGCAGTACGAAAAGAAATTCTCGTCTGAGAGTTTAGAAGGCAGTGGTATGAATTAGACATTCAGAAGAGGGTAATGAGGAAGCTGAATGGTCTTCCTAATGTGGTGAGGAAAGCACACTTACACCATCAGTATGAAAACATGAAGGCAATCAGCAATCCCAGGACAAACAGAGTTATAGAAGGTTGCCATGGACCCAGATAAAACATCACGACATGATGTGAGCAACAGATAGAAGGTACGAAGTGCATCTGCATTCTAACAGTGGCTCCTGGACCATCACCCCTGCCGGCAGCTATACCTAGCAGTATAAAGTTTCATTTCCTTCCTGAGTACAGAAAGGAATAATATTTATGAAGTCATACTATATGTTTACTAGCTTTAGACTTATAGACTAAACATATTGGCATTGACAGAGCAGACGGAGTTACAGATTTGGAACAGAGAATAAATGCTATAAATTCTTCTGGCCATTTATTGAATTGCAGCTCCTCATCGCCCTCCGTTTTCCTCCATGGATTTACCCTCCGATACATTGTAGGTTTTACGCATGGCCTTTGTTCACTGCCTGTGTCTCGGATAGGAAGCGAGCTCGGTAAGGCCGGGGACCCGTCAGTGTCGTCGCAGCCTACAGCAGGTCTCGCTATGTTCTGTGGAGAGACAACATCGAAACAATCTAGATGTAAAGGAGTCGTTGACACAGGTGGGTGTGAGGGAAAGGGCACAGAGCAGGGAGCCCTCACCTCAGCACCTGACGTGGAAGGGGGCGGTGAGATCCCGTTCAAGGCCACTCACAGAAATCGAGATCTGTGCACGATTTTAAGCCATTAATGACAAATGGGAGAATGAAAAATAAGGTAATAAAATTAAAGGGAGACTATAGAAAGTAGAAATGACTTAAACTTCTCTATCATACTGGAAAGTCAAATAGAAATTGCTTAAAACTGACAAAAGCAAAAACAGAAGCAGAAGCATTTTATTTAGAATTACGGTGGTAAAAACAAGATCTGAAAACATAAACTGTTAAAATGGTTCTCTCCCGAGAGTGGGAATGGTGTGGAAAACTTTTCTTTTTTATTTAATACCAGTCTACACTGCTTTAATATTTTTGCTTTTTGTCTATTACTTTTATAATTTTAAAAAATGTGGGGAAAAAAGCCATGTACACAGACTTCAATGTCCTTGTTTCCAGTAAAAATGTCTTCACTTATTTATGACTCAGTCTTATGCCACTGGACTTTATAGAGGGTCAACATAAAAAAATGGCCATCTGAAGAGTATATCTATACTGTTTGAAAACCGCAATAAAAGACATTATGTCTATTATGTCACCTAATGTCCCCAATACAAGGATTCATGCCACAAACTTCTCCTGGAATTTCACACCTGAAAAAAGTTTGTCTCAACTAGGGAAAAATACCGACAACAGACATGAAGGACAAAGGAACTGACATTCTTTATACAGAGAGACATCCCCAAATTAATTAAAAAAAAAAAAAAACTTCTTAAACGCCTCAACAGGGAAAAGAGGGATAAAGGATACAAAGTATCTCACCAAAGAAGAAATAAAAAGTAGCCAAATAAAAGAGTGAGTTAATATTTTTACCTCTCAGGCTTGTGAAATTGAAGAAGAGGAGGAGGAGAAGCCGAAGGAAGAGGAAGGAGCAGGAGGGGACGCTGGGGTCGGGGCAGGGAGGAAGGAGGGGGAGGGGGACGAGGAGCTCGAACGGTGTGGGGGGCTGTGCGTGCGGACTCGGCCCCGCTAGGCTCTGCCGTTGGAGACACAGCTTCCCACCGGCCAACTGGGTAACGTGATCCGAAGCCCAGCAGTTTCACTTCTGGAATTCAGACTAAGGACATGGTTGGGTGAGTGGGTAAAGCTCTATTTCAAATCAATGACTAGTGTCATTATCAGAAGAGAAACCAGGGGCGCCTGGGTGGCTCAGTGGGGTAAAGCCTCTGCCTTCAGCTCAGGTCATGATCCCAAGGTCCTGGGTTCGAGCCCCGTATTGGGCTCTCTGCTCAGCGGGGAGCCTGCTTCTCTTCCTCTCTCTCTGCCTGCCTCTCTGTCTACTTGTGTCCACTACTACTATCTGTCCAATGGATAAATAAAAAATCTAAAAAAAAAAAAAAAAGAGAGAGAGAGAGAGAAACCAAAGGCAGAAATGGGAGAGATGCAACTGTAAGCCTCAGAAAAAGCAGGTCACATCAGTACCAGAAGGAGCTGGGACAGAGGCCACATGGGATGTCCACACAGAGCCTTCAGAGGGCCAGTGGCCCTGCCGACCGGAGCTGCAAAAGGGCACGTCTCTGTTACTGGAAGCCATCAGTTTGAGACACCTGGTCCCACAGGCCTAGGAAGTGCTCTTCCGCAATGGCCTTGAGGCTGAGACAGGCCAACAGTCTTGGGCTGAACAAGGACACCCAAGCACCACCCTGGTCCAGACCAGCAGCCAACAGGCCACCTCCCTGATCGAGAGCAGCTGCCACCAATGTCCCTGTTTCTGGGTCACAGGATGATGGACAAGGATGGCTGAGGGGCTGCTTTGTCCATAAGGAGCCTACTCATTGGTGACACATTGTCATGGCTGCCCAGGCCAGGCGACCGGGCCCCAACCACCCCTGAGGCTTGGGGCCATGTAAGGCAGACTCTGCCAGGTGACAGGGTCCCCACTGGGACTCCCTGGCTTCCGGGGATCTGAAAGAGGGAACCAGGGGTGGTTTGAGTCATCTTGCTTGCTCCCCTCCCTCTTCTAGTCAACTGTGGCCCAGATGATGGCTCCTGGGGACCACCCATGATGTGGGGCTCAGGTCCTTGGAGGAAGGAGGGTTTCCCAGGTCAGCGGCGCAAGTGAGAGGGGAGAAGCCCAGCAGACGGTGATGCTTCAGACTGTTCCTGGCATAGCTTAAGGCCACCACATCTCTTTTCTTCCTTCCTTTCTTTTTTTTTTTTTTTTTTAAGATTTTATTTATTTACTGAGTGGGGGGAGCATGGCCAGGGGGAGACGGAGAAGGAGGAGCAGACTCCCCATTGAGCTGGGACCCCCACCTCCACGCGGGGCTCTATCCCAGGATCCTAGGATCCTGACTTGAGCCGAAGTCAGACGCTTCACTGACAGAGCCACCCAGGCGCCCCTCTTTTCTTACTTTCTCTTAAAAATGGGTCACATAGGAACTTTATACCATATTTAGAAAGTGATGCATTTCCTCTTAGCTCTGCTGAGAAAGGCAAAATAAGACCGTCTAGCTGTGTCTAACCAGAAGGCATCAAGAATGCCTGTCCTGGGGTGTCACCACAGCCCAAATGATACCCAAGGGAGCCCTGGGTGCCATCTGGCAAATCTTCCAGGCTCAGAGGGGAGCACATCTCTTTGACCCTTGTTGTGGCCGTGTGAGGGTTAACGGCCCGTTTCTCTCCCTGATGAACAAGCTCCAGCGTCACAGGCCATCTGCTTCTCTCTCTGAGCACTGCAGCGCCTGTTGCAGGAGGCGGGCGGGCCTGGGGCCCTCTGGAGGATCTGGGTTCGCCTGGACTCTGTGTGAGCAAGAGAAAATCGGGTCATTTTAAGCCACTATGATTTGGGTGTTGGAGTTATTACCTGGCTCAGCCTGATGACCGATGGGGACATCTACACATGGACCAGGTGATGAGTATCTCAGTCAAGATTGCAGCCCTTCGGGGCGCCTGGGTGCCTCAGTGGGTTAAAGCCTCTGCCTTTGGCTCAGGTCATGATCCCAGGGTCCTGGGCTGGAGCCCCGCATCGGGCTCTCTGCTCTGCAGGGAGCCTGCTTCCTCCTCTTTCTCTCTCTCTCTGCCTACTTGTGATCTCTGTCAAAAAAAAAAAAAAAAAAAAAGATTGCAGCCCTGCACAGATGGGGCCAGATGTCCCACACTGGGCAGCAGGTGGGAGGGTGACCTGATCAGGACCGTGGCCACCAAGGTGATGGGCCACGAGCCCTTCAGAGCCGCTGCGCAGTGTCCACGGCCACATGGCCAGGGCACACGGAGCGGCCACATCGTGACGTTCCTTCACGTAGCCAGGCTGCAGACCCAATGTGCTTTCCGACCACCGGGTGGACAGAATGATACATGGTGGGGGTCAGATGGGGCACACAGGCCACCAGCTGGACTCGGAGCATCACAGAAAGGAAGGTGCATGTCTACGGGGCGCTCTGGGGCCAGGAGAAAGAAGACGATCCACCGCGGGTACCAGCACTGCCCAGGACCCGCACGCTGCAGGAGCGCAGGATCCCATCGAAAGCCAGCGTTCAGACAGAGAAGCGTGGGTGTTTGCACACATGCACGGCATCGACAAACTGGTCCTTCTGTACCATGGGCTATCACTCGGCCATGAAGGGAGAGGAGCCCTGATACGCCCTCTAACACGCACAAACCTCGGAACAGTGTGATCCCTGAAGGGGCCCGGCCCGGAAGGCCACACAGTGTATGATTCCTGTTACACGACGTGTCCGGAGCAGGGAGCTCTGTAGACAGTCATCAAACAATTGTTTGCTCAGGGATGGCAGCCGTGGGGGGCCGGATGGGGGCGGTGGCCGAGGGGCACAGGGTTGTCTCGGAGTTAGTAAGTGGTCTGTGTTTGACGGAGGGGAGGGTGGCCCAGCTCTATGAACGGGCGAAAAACCATGGAATTGGACGCTGTCAGTGGGTGAATCGCATCTCAGAAAAACTAGCTAGAAAGAGAAATGGGTGTGTGTGTGCTGCCGTGGACAAGACCTGCTAATAGCATTGGCTCCAGGGAGTGGGACAGAGGTGGGAGGGAGGGGGCGGACGGGGAAGTTTTTGCTTCAAACCTGAACTCACGGTTATTTCTGAATTGCATGAATTTTTGCAAGAAGAGTTGTTATTTAGGAATCCAATAAAGAGGAGGCGGAGGAGGAAAAGAAGAAAGGAGAGCCCGGGCCGTTCTTGACTAGCGCAGCGTCCCGCAAATCCAGACACGCTGTTCCTGCTGTTTAAAAAAGCTTTGCTGCCGTGAGTAACCTCCGTGTCTTCAGGCCTGGCTGGAAAGGGCAGGGCTTAAATGCGCTAGTGCGCACCCAGAAAAACACACATACGTTCCCCTAAGTCAACGTGGCGAGCTCATCACCTCCGAAGGGCCCCATACCGACGCTGCCACTACTGAGAGCTCTGGTTATAAACCTTGTCCTCGGAGAGGATAATTAAAAGATGGATTAGACAGAGAGCACGTGGCCTGCTCCTGCCACAGAGAACCCAGGGCGGGCCTGCGGCTGGTGGGCTCGTCCTCATCATCATGACGTGTGGGTCTAGCCTAGTGTCTTAGGCAAGATGAACACGGTAACACCACTTCCCATGGATTCTGAGGTGTTCGCTTTTGGCAAAATGGACTTTTAGTTCCCAAGCTGGCCCCAGTCTCGAATGGACTTAGAAGGGAGGCCCCAAGAAAGCCATGCCAGATGCCAGCCCAATGGGCCCCCATGGAGCCAGAGCAGGACCGTGTCGAGGGGCAGGGCCACGGCTGGCTTTGGGATTGGAATGCTCCCACATCCAGTGAGCCCCGCTGCTGGAGGCTGGGCAGAATCCCACAGATGTGTGTATGCAGCAGCCCTGGGATCTGGGTCCCACGTTCTGCTTTGTTCTTGCTCCCTGGGGTTTGGGAGAGAATAGGTGGCTGGCATCAGCAGCCCTAAGATCCACCTCAGAGCAGAAGCACGTGGCCTGCTCCTGCCACGGAGAACCCAGGGGCGGGCCTGTGGCTGGTGGGCTCGTCCTCATCGTCATGACATGTGGGTCTAGCCTAGTCTCTTAGGCAAGATGAACACGGTAACACCACTTCCCATGGACAGGTTCAGGAGCTCTCTGGCTCTGTGAAGCCCGTCACGATGGCCACGGGGAGCTGGCGGGCAGGGGCAAGCCTGGAAGCGCCGGGCCACGCTCGCACCTTCACGCTCTCCCTCGAGCTGGGGCGGCTCCTTTCTAAGACTCGGCGTCTGGTCCTCACGGCGAGCCGCCCTGTGGTGGGCTCCCTGGACGATGGGGACCGCGCCGTCGCCATGTCACTGGCCATGTCACGCGTCCGTCCTCCACCGGCCACAGAGAGCAGGCAGCATCCAGGGGCCACAATTCCAGGCACATGGTAGGCGTTTCAGGCTGGGCTCTTTTAGCTGCTAGAAAATGGCACATCTGCAGATGTCTGGGTGGCTCCGTAGGCTGAACGTCCGACCCTTGATTTCGGTGCAGGTCATGATCTCAGGTCGTGGGATCCAGCCCTGCGGCAGGTTCCCCACTCAGCGGGTGGCTGCTTGAGATTCTCTCTGCACCTCCCCCACCCGCTCCCTAAATAAACTCTTTTGAAAAAGAGATCACTCTCCTCCAACTCGGGCACTTCATGTACAGGGGTTGTTGCCCTGCTTCCAGGCGGGGTTTGTTGCAAGACACAGGTCCTGGGGGGCCACTTACTGACTGGCCGGATGTCAGGAGCTCACAGGCCTGATGGGCAAAGGGGACACCACGGCCACTGCAGGCATCTTACGAGGGGAGGCAGATAAACATGTGGCTGCTAAGATGCCAAGGGCTTGCCCATCGTGCGGGACACAGCTCTGAGACCCAGAGCTGAAGGGAACAGTGGCTTTGGGGACAGAGAGTGGCCCAAACCAGACCTCCTCCTGGCCAGGGGCAGCCTTAGGGGCTGGCTTGTCTGGGGGCCGGTGCCCATGGACCCAGGAGAGTGGCCACTCTGGGTGACTGGTGCACGTGGGCCTGGGAGAGTGGTCACACACACCAGGTCCCACATGGCTTCACTGGGGTACCACCTCGGATGTCCGCAGTCACTGCCCCATGAGGGCCGAAGGCACGGTGGCTGCATTGAGCACCCCAGGCAGCAGGCGTTGAGAAGTTGAGAGGCAGTGGTGACAGCTTTCTGGCATGACCAACGCAGCCGAGCCGGCCCCAAGAACAGGAGAAGGGACCCTGCCACCAGGGCATGTCCGGGCTCTGAGCCAGGCATATGGTAAGCAGCAGCGTCCCTGTGAGGTCACACCCAGGCTGGAAGGCTCGGCCTCACGTGCCCACTCAACAGTGAAGACCGTGGATCTGACCAGGAGCCAGGTGCACTGTGTCTAATGCCCACTGCACTCTGAGAGGTGGGGACAGGTGGAAGGCTGCCCCCAACAATGTGTCCTTATCCTAACCTCCGGATCCTCAAATGGGGCCTCATGTGGCAAACCAGTGACCATTACCTTTATGGCAAAAGGTCCTGACTTACCATAAGTTCAGGTTCTTGAAGCAAGTTTGTCCTGGAGTATCCAGGTGGGCCCTACAGGCCATTGTCCTCTAGAGGGACACAGCGGGGGACAGCGACAGATGCCCCGAGGAGGCAGCCTGTGACGTGGCCACAAGCCAAGGAACTGCGGGGATTGCCAGTCACCTCCTGAAGCTCCAGGAGGCAGGAAGGACCCACTCTGGGGCACCCTGGTGTCACAAGAACAAGGACAAAATACTGCTTGATGTCACACCCCCAGCCTCCAGAACTGTGCGGAAAGAAACTTCTGTTGATCCAAACTCGATTTCAGCGAAGTGTGTGGTGGGTTGTTACCGCAGCCGCAGGAAGCCGTGCAGGGGCGCGGCCCACCCGGCCATGAGGGTCCGGCCCGCGGACGCTGAGCACCTGCTGAGGCCGCAGAGCAGGCACCAGGGGAACCAGGACCCCCCATAGGCCTTCTGGAGACTGTCTGGCTTCGCGGTCCCTGCCAGTCACCATGTGCAGCCGCCGAAACTTAGCTCCGGGGCTGGGTTCCTGAGTGATGACGACCAGAGGGCCCCAGGGACCACGAGAGCAGGAGGTGAAAGCGGCCTTGGACCATGATGTGCTGAGGCTCGTGCAAGGACAGATGCCACCAAGGAGAGCGTCACCTGTTCCCCGGTAGAGTCACTTCCAGGACCGGGTCGGGGGCGACGTGGTCGACGGGGTTTCAGGTTGCAACAACCACAGCTGGTGCCTTCGAGATTTCTGTGCGGCTTCCCTGGGGTGCTTTGGAACAGGCAGAAGAAGCGAGAATTTAGGAACCAGACAGTCCTCATGAAACAGAACAATGAATTCATCCCAAGTAGGAGCTCCTGACGGAGACTCACCTGCGAAGTCATCCTAACGCTCCGTGAAGAGTATGTGTGCAGTTCTGAACTCGTCGAACGGCTGCGTCAATTTTATCCGGTTTTTCCCCATTGGGTCTAAATCTTCCCTTCGGACTGTGCCGTGCGGCTGCGACGGGCACTGACATCGCGACAGGTGGGGTTCGGGAGCCCATTTCCTTCCTCCAAATGAGCCCATGCGCTGAGGCTGCAGCCGGCCTGCCTCTTTCCAGGCGGGTGACTGTGAAAGTGTGGGCAGTGGGGGGGGCTCCGTGAGGGAGGGGACTCCACGGCGGGACCCCGATGTCACGATGGCCCGGGTGTCATCCCGCAACGCACCATCATGTTTTCTGTGTTTGTGAGGATGCTGCTCTTTCTGGCATTAATTGTGCGTGAGGAACCCGAGGCCCGGGGAGAGCCCGGCAGTGACTTGCCCCGCAGTAGCCACACGCGCCTCCGTGATGTTCCCACGACGTCCACGCCACTCCCAGGCTGCGCAGCTCCGAGGCCACCGCTTCCCTCAGGGGGCCGGGCTCCAGCCTCCCACAGGCCAGACACCTTCCTGGCAGAAGGCTGCCAGCGGACTCCTGCCCTCCCTGGGTTCCCGACTCTCCCCCTGCCGCCCAGGTGGCTGCTCAGCTGACGAGGCTGGTCCCACCACACACGGGCCCCACTGAGGCCAGAGACCATCCCCGGGCAGGGTCCAGCTGCCACACAGCTGGGTCCAGGCTGGCTTTGGTCTCCACGACCTCCAGTCAGAGAGCCGGCGGTCCCGGGGGGCAGGGGATCTGGGGGTCGGGGTGGGGGGAGCAGGTGTATGCCATCCCCGTCAAGGCCACTTGGCAACAACAGGGGTGAAACTCCAGGTTTTTCATCACATGGGCCACCTGGTGGGGACTTTTATTGGTTTTGTGGACCTGCTATGTGAGATTTTCCCCAGAACTCCACCATGATAATGTTTTCTAGTCAGCCTGATGATGTTTCCCCCAAGAGGTATTAATATTTGAATAAACTGTTCTTAGGGTGCATCTACTTATGAAACAGACTCTAACGAGCGCACCAGTGTTCCATGGGGGCACAGTAGACGTCGTGATACACAGAAGGCTGCTAGAGATCTGTAACCTTCTTTTAACTTCTGGGATCAGTCTGCAAGGGTTGGGTGCCTTTCAGAGCAATCTCTGCTGGAGAGGAAAACGGACCCAATGCCTCACCTGAAGGAGGCAGGGGTCGCCGGGAGCAGCCTTGGCAGTCAGTTGGGGCAGAGGCGACTCGCAGAGCCCTTCAGGAGCCCCTGGGGACAGCCCAGGAAGCCAGGGTGCTGGGGGGTGGCGTCTCCTTTGAGATCTTCGTTCTCGCTGGGCTCTCTGGAGAGTTCACTGCCTAGACCCCAAAACCACTGCTTGAGGAGGACTTCGCTGCATTTGAAGCTCTCTTCTTTAATGGTAGGTGTCAAATGCGTCTCCGTATCTAAATATTCAATTCATTAAGTATTAAACATCTGTTCTAAATAGCGCTGTGAAATGCTAATGAAAGCAGCTGTGTTATATCTTAATACAAAATTCATTAAATGCGTAGCCCCAAACTTTCCAACCTCATTATAAAGCCATGGGCTCAACCCGTGCTACCGAGGACGTGCTGTAGCTCTTCAGCCTCTTCTGGAAGCCGCAGCACCCGGGCTGCGGGCATGGGAGAAAGACACCGGGGGCGAGCGAGAGTTTACCGCTGCGGCCAGGAGAAACAGGAAATAAAGCTTTGCCAGCTCTCCTGTGTGTCCCCAGGAGAAACTGTGTTCGGTTCAAAGAACTTTCAGGCTTTGCTACCAAAGTCAACCCAGAACGGGCATGCCTGGAGTCCCAGTGGCTCCCACAGCACAGAGCAGGGCACGGTGGACCACGGGCCCAGACCTGGGAGCTCCCCAAGCCGTCAGCACCCTGCAGGGCCAACTGGCTACGTGCGGGGAGAACCTGCAGACAGCAGAGCCGCCACCCACCCCGGGGCACGGGGAGATGAGTCCCACCGGAGAGAGGAGCCCCAGGATTGTGTGAGGACAAACTAAAGAGGACAGGGGTCTGGTCGGTCTCAGAGCCTTCCCGGTCACTGCACAGATGCTCAGAACCCTTCCCACAAACCTCTGCGACTCGGGATGAGGAGCCCCTGGGCAGGGAGGGGGTGGCGAGGGGCCCACAGGGCTTCTGATGGCACCTGGTGCTGATAAGCTGGCTGGCTGGCTGGTTGGTTGGTTGGCCGGTTGGTCAATGAATCCGTTGTACGTTCCCTCCTCCCTCTGCCCAGCATGCTTCCTCCCCCGGTATCTCTCTGGCAGTGATCTCTACTCACTGGGGTGCCTTCAGCCCAGTGATGCTCTTTAATCCCCAGGCCTGGCAGAACATTCCAGAATTGGCAGCTTCCCTTTGGGCTTCTCCTTCTCCCCATGCCCAGTGCTGCCCTCTTCTCCGAGGCGAGCCCGTGTGTGCCTCCCATGTGGGAGCTGCTCCGTGACTACCTCCTGAACGATGAAAAGAACAAATGAATGTACGACACGGCCTATGGGGTGAAGAAGGAGCACGCGGCCCACTTTCCTCCAGCCAAGGTTCGGGCCAAGTGGGAACAGGGCAGGACAGAAGGTGCAGGCTTGACATCCACGCGGCCCCTCAGGAGGTGTCTGCCTGGCCCCGGGCTCAGCACCCCAGCGGCTACGCCAGCTCTGGGCCCCAGGCGGTGTGGGTCCCACTGACCTCAGGGGAATGTCCGTGGGACTCGGCCCCAGCCCATGGAGGTCAGAGCCCCGGAGGCCTGCGGACGGACGGCCTTCCTCACGGGAGCACTCCGCATGTTTGGTGCTTCTCAACGCTTTTCACAACCCACGGCGGGAAATGCAGTTTGCATCGGAGCACTACTCACGTATTTACACACGACTCGCCGTCTCTCCCACCAGGCACAGCCTTCCAGCAACTCTAAAAATGTCATCTTGCCATCAAAACTCCCTGGGCCCTCCACACCTCACCAGCACTGTCCGTCTTACCGGGACCACATGGGCTGAATGTCATTTTCGTTAGAAGGTCTTTGCGGGGAGTTCTAGGATTCCTCACTGAAAGGAAAGGATTTGGGGTTTTCGGAAAAATAGCAAAGCTGGGCACGAGTTCACATTCAGTCACCAAAGCCAGGTGCACTACCAGGACAGCACACATTCATCGTCAGGAGAATGACCCGGAGGCCCGTGCTTGTTGTTTCCAAAGCAAGTGCTTTCTGAGCCTTAAGAAGGGGCATCTCCTGCACGTAGAAGAAGTCGGGTTGTGACCGAGACACAAGCAAAAGGATGGACTAGGACACAGTCCGCCATGCAGCCAAAGGAGAGCCTGGTGTTTTGAGAGTCTGCGCTTTAACACCATTCATTGTGGTATGACTGCGTTTTCGTCTTATTCACGAAAATCACAGTATAAATGCAGATCCAGGCACCCACCGATGCACCAAAGAACGCACAACTGAAACACCTGCGCACCAACGCTCGTCTGTAGTGTGCGAGGCACGGCAGACGCTTTCTATCCTATTCTCCTTCATTCTTCCAAAACTCTGGCCGTGACCTACTCCATGGATTTCCTGGCCCACTGAATGGACTGTGACCTACAACTTGCAAGCATGGCGCTGGGAGCCATCTCCCAGCCACGTGCAGGAAGCCCCGGAGAGGCGGACGGGAGGCGTGATGCCGACCTGTGTCTAACTCGGTGCCACGGGACAGAAACCCAACGGGAGCCTCAGAGGACGCTGAGACTTTTCCAGTCGCCACGTGAGAAGTGTAAGAAGCAGAAGGTGAAATTAATCTTTATAGTATGGTTTTTTTTTTTTTTAGATTTTTAGTTTTTATTTATTTAACAGAGAAAGAGATCACAAGTAGGCGGAGAGGCAGAAAGAGGGGGAAGCAGGCTCCCTGCCGAGCAGAGAGCCCGATGCGGAGCTCGGTTCTAGGACCCTGAGATCATGACCCGAGCCGAAGGCAGAGGCTTAACCCACTGAGCCACCCAGGTGCCCTTGTATTATTTATTAAAAAATATCATCTTGGGGCGCCTGGGTGGCTCAGATGGTTGGGCGTCTGCCTTCAGCTCCGGTCCTGAACTCCAGGTCCCGGGAAGCAGCCCCGTGTCAGGCTCCCAGCTCGGCAGGGAGTCTGCTCCTCCATCTCCTCTGCTTCTCCCCTTGCCTGTGCCCTCTCTGTGCCCTCCTCCCTCTCAGATGAATAAATAAAATCTTTAAAGAAATAAATTAAATCACCATCTTAAGCCATCAGTGTGTGAAAATTCTCAGGGAGCTACTTTACATCCTTTTCTTCCTACTGTCTCCGAGATTGTGTCACGTACCCTTACGGCCCATCCTGGTGCGGACTAGACCCGTCTCACGCATCTGAACGACAAGAGCCACGTGCAGCCCGTGGCCACCCTATTGAGCAACACAGCCCCAGAGCCGGGGTCAGCAAACCTTTTGTGGGAAGGGCCAGAGGCTGACTATCTTAGGTTCTGCTGGCCTCCTCGAGTCTGCCGTTGTGGGAGCGCAGACGCAGATACAGCTTAAACGAATGTCTGTGGTTATGTTTGGATAAAAATGCATGTACCAGAACAGGCGGCAGGACGGATCTGGCCCTCAGGCTGGAGTGCGCCGCCCTCTGATGTGGGGCATTCCGTGCCCGAAGCCATCAACACCTCCCAACCCTCTGGTTCAAGCCACAAACGCTCCTCAGTTCACTGATGATCCAATTAGGACGGCAGCCATCTGCGTCTCCTGCCCCACGGAGGGGCACTGGGCAACTCTCGAGGTCCCTCTGCGTCTGTCCCCACCCAGCCTGCGCCGCCCATTCCTCCCGAGAGCCTGGCACCTCTGCCCACTGCCCGTCCTCTTCTCAGAGGCATCGGCGGGGTCCTCGTGCATTTGAAAAGCGTGGAGGGACGCCAGGTTGACTTCCGTGAGAGCCAGGGTTGTCGCCCACAGGTTTGGAACCCCGATCCTGGGAGCAGGGAGAATTGTCAGCTGGCTCAGGGTGAGCTGGCCGGACCGGCGGGAGGGCCCTCCAAGCGCACAGGCTTCCAGGATCTACAGAGAAGCCTCTACTCCTGCCATCGCCAGTCACTCCTGCCCTGAGGCCCCAGGAGGAGCTGGTAAACCCAGGGCCACGGCATCTCCCACAGACAGCACTGAGTCAGCCAGATGGCTCCGGCCTCTGACTTCAGCTCCAGGACAGAGACTTGCCCAGCCCTGCACAGGAAATGATTTCCAAATGACAAACATTAGCCTAGTGGTTTCCAAATGCCGTTCTCGGAGCCAAGTGATCATCATGGAATCAAGGCATTCAGCAGGCCGCTGTGGGTGCGTCTGTCTGTCCCCTCCCTTTCCTGAAGGGGGTTCCTGGTCCCCGGTTGGTCTCCAATGACTGGGGGACACCAGACCAATGAGTCATTGCCGTGAGGATTCTGGACTTGGAGAAAGCCAGTTCGCAGGGAGAGTGAAGGAAGCCAGTGGCTGAAATGCCAAGTGAGGCTGGTGGGGACACAGCCAGGGGACCTGTGGTCACGCACGTCCCTGGATCTCATATCCAGATCGGGCCCACTCTTGCTTTTCTAGTGGCTAAGTGGCTCCTGGGGACGCCTCCAAGTCTCTCAATCAGCCCTTTCGCTTGGGCAGTTCCCAGTTTGTTCCAACTGAGACAAGCAGATGAGTCCTGCCGAGTCCCACTGCTCCAGCCCGGGCTAACGCGGCGGTCAGGAGTCACCGTGGAGTCACGGGGGTGGGAACGGCAAGGGGCACCGCTGGGGGCTCAGCCCTGTCTGCGGCCGGAGGCCCCGTGCCTCCCTTGCCTCCAGTGGCCCCGTGGTCTCCGGGCTTCGCGCAGCTACGGGCAGCACCTGTGCTGTCCAGGGAAGAAGCATGTGTTTGCTCACGGTCCTGGGTAGGCGGCTCTACCTGCCCGCCGCGGGACGCCGAGGAAGGTCGCCCGCCGCGGGACGGGGGAGGCAGGAGGCGCTGTCAGGAGCAGCGTGTCCGGGACTCTGAGGGCTGGGCAGCTGGAGCTCTGCCCGGAGAGATGTTCACCTGGAGAGAAGGCCCTTCCCCAGCCCTTTCCTCCAGAACACTTGGGAGTTTGTAATATCACATGCTGCTCGGGGATTGCAGCATGACCTGGGGAATGAGCCACAGGGTCCCAACAAGCCGGGACAAGTTTCTGGGTGGGTTGACCAGTCTCCCCGCACTGTGGACGGGGCGTTATTTGGACTTAGATCTGTGCAGCTGTACTAAGTGAAAACGAGGTTATGCAGCTTCGTGAGGGCCCCGGATCTGGGGACTGGTGTCCTTACAGGGGAGGGGACAACACACAGGGATGATGGTAGACACAGAGGTCGGAGGCGTGCAGCTACAGCCAAGGCCCACCAGCAAACCCCATAAACCACCCCTGCCCCTGAGCCTGCAGAGTGAGCGCCCTGCCGACACTTTGATCTCCGACTTTCAGCCTCTGAAAAGAATACATTTCTGTTGCTTTAATTCATCCAAATTTGTGGTAATTTGTTACGGCAGCTCCAAGAAACTAATGCAGCGGGTCACCCAATGAAAAGAAACTCCTTGGTTGGGTGGTCCCCCCTGTGGGCCCCAGTGCCCATGTGCACTCTGGTCAGCCCCTTCCTAGCGGCCAGCCACTCCCTCAGCACAAAAGCCTCTCTCTGCCTCATGCTCCATGGGCCCCCGTCCCTCCTGGAGAATCTGCTCTTGTCCTGAGGGGCCATTCTGCCGGCACCCACGGGCCTGAAGAGCTCCTTCCTCGGGGCTCCCCGTGCCCCACAGAAGGCCCCGGCACGATGATCTCAGAGGATGGTGACCCCAGTGTCTGCACCTGCGCCCTCTCCTGCAGCAAGCTCCTGGAGGCCGCCCGGGGCCCTGGCCAACCCCCCAGCAGCCCGAGAGGCACTTCGTGAATGGGGTGCCAAGTCCAACCCCTCAGCAGGGACAAACCTTGCACGTTCATGAAGACGCAGCAGCTGGGGCTCTGCTGGAGGAGCAGGGATTTGCGAAACGATCGCTTCTGCTGCCCGTGAGTGTGAAGGACAGAAGTGCCAGGCCAGACTCTGGCTGCCTGAACGGATGAATCCTGTTCTCCTTCCAGCGTCCGTGGGGGATAAGCTCGGGTCCCCTTGCATGGGTGAGGTGACTGGCGGGGGGTGCTGTGTCCAAGGGCGGCCGGCTTCCCCGAACCACCTGTGGCCCTCCAGCTGCAACCCGGCCCTCCTGGATGTCTCCCTTACACATGCGGGACGAAGCCCATGGTGGTCTCTCTGAAGCCCCCAGCCCCAGCCGCACTGTGGTCACCAGCAGCTGGTGACAGCCACTTGCATCTGTGACTTCTCCAAATCCAAACACTCATGGATTATATTTCTGGAGCCTACTTAGCTCATAGTAGGACCAACTTGTGGCCCCTCCGGAAGCTCTTGCTCCTGGTGCTGGAGGACACGTGGCAGAGGCGGCTGGAAGTCCACGGCCTTTCACGGCCACCGCATAAAGGTTGCCAGCTGTCTGCCACAGACCGGGGACAAAGGCAAACGGAGACGTGGGGTGTCCACAAAGCACCAAGACACCGCATACCTCCTGACACGGTCCCTTAATGCCACCACCAGGGCTGGGAGAGAGCCTCACACATCTGTCTCCTGCTGCCAGGCCAGGAGGGCCTGAGCCCATCGTCTCCAGGCCTGGCACACACCAGCCAGTGCCAGGCAGATGGCCTTTCTCCCCGATCCCCGGCCACCCTCTGTGAGCAGAAGCTTCCCACGATCTTGCAAGAGGTTGTGAGGGTGTAAGACGGGCGGGCACATAGGCGTCCCTCAGAACGGGGTCATCGGTTCCGCTTCCTGTTTCAGAGGGACGAGGGAAGGCTCACTTCTAGGGACCTGTGACCAAACCAAAGCACACACCGTGAGCAAACGTCCAGCCAGCAGGAAGAGTGGGTTATGGATGGGAATGCGGCCCCTTGTGTTGCCCAGGGGGAAGCCCGAGCCCTCACGAGGCTGTCTTTGGAAATGGGGTGACTAAGGTTACAGGTGGTCAGTGGGACCGGAGTCCTTACAGGAGAGACACGAGGGATGCCCGGAGCACACGCCACGTGAGGACACGGTGAGCAGGCGGCCATTCGCAAAGCAAGGAGAGAAGCCTCGGAAGAAACCAGCCACACTGACGCCTGCACCTTGGGCTTCCAGCCTCCGGACCCGGGAGAAGATCAGTCTCTGTGGAAGACCACCAGGGGGTGGCACGTCGCTCAGCCGCCCTCGCCGACAAACACAGCAAGCATCCCTGGTCTTCCTTCCTGGTCTTTAAAATTCAGGTTTTCAAATCAGCTCCTTGGTTGGTACCCTGCTGTGTTCCGAGACGGACACAAGGGTTTCAGAATCTGCGTTTCCAGGGCAGTGGTCCCCGGGGACGTTTTCAGGAGCTGCCGCACATCTGTGAAGATGAGCCTTTCACGTTCCCAGGTGCGTGGTTCCACGGGGCCTCGGAGCTAGGGGCGCCGGCCAGCAGCGCTGCTGATGGGGTTGCTGCTGGGGTGATGCGTGGTGTCTTTGGCGGGGGCACTGCGCTGTGTCCAGAGCCTGGTCCGGGCTTCCTCACTGCAAACTGCGTGGACAATGCTACATGGAGGGTGCCAGCCTCGGAGCTCCTCAAACCCTCAGGAAAGCATTGGGGACACGTCCACAGGCCCTCACAGAGCCCTCTCCTCTGGGCAACTCCAGGCCGTGTTCAGAGATGTTTTCCTCTTTTAAAAGGCACTTAGAAAGGGCTGTGCTGGTAAGCTAAGGGTTCCAAGTGCTCCCAATTACTGGAATGTTCTACCCAATTTGAAATGTTTTCCTCTCACAGCTCCCAAAAATTTGCACAAACGATCCCACTGTTCAGGTCTGGATCAGGCTCCAGCGCCGGCTGTTGCAGCAAGATGTGGGCGGGCAATTCAGACGCCCCATTAAGGTGATAAACCCTCTTTCTGCACACTGAAATACGCAAAAGGAACAGGGAACCGGCAGTCAGCAGCACACAAGCATTTCCTTGTGGGGCACCAATGAGAATCGGCCTGTTGGTCCAGTGGCTGCACCAGAGGGGCTGGGCAAGTGACCCAGGGAGCCGGGCCGGGGTTCGAGATCCACCCAGCCAGGAACTCCCTTCCTCAGGGCGCTGCGGCCTCCACTGGCTGTGCTGTGAGTGTGGGCCAAGCGCCGGGCATGCAGGCTGGTCAGCCCTGCTGAGGAGCAGCTCCACAGCTGGCCAGCATCACCCTCTGTCCCTCCCAGACACACCATCTGGCCACAGTGAGAGGCGGGCCCTGGGCAATTCCTTGCCGGCCACTGCATGGGCCCAGAGTCCACACGGCCATGTCCTAAGGCCTGGGTGACTGCAGGGCTCTGAGGGGATGTGGCCATGATGGTATTTATCATAGCAGATGGGACACCCCTGGAGGAGTAGCTCTCTGGGCCTGAGCGGTGGCCGAGGCAGGAGGCCAGGCCAGCTCTCCAGAGGTTGAGGGGAGAGCACTGGTGGCTCAGGAGTCTCACCAGGCAGAACAAGTCCAGAGAAGCTCAAGAAGGAAGCAAGCCTGACTCCTGGTGCCCAACTCCTGCCCACTGGTCCTTTTGCCAGGTGTTCCCTGGAGTCCTTGAGCACCTGCTTCTGGTTGTAATGGTTCAAAGGATGACACTCTGAGTGTTTTTGTGACCTGGAGCTGCTGCCACAAACTATTACCAACTGGGTGACTTAAACCAAGCAAAAGGACCCTTCCCTCTCTGGAGGTCAGAAGTCCAAAACCAAGGGTCAGCAGGGTTGGCCCCTTCTGGACCCTCCAGGGGAGAATCCCCCTCTGGCTTCCTCCCAGCTTCTGGCGGCCGCTCAGAATCCTTGGCGTCCTACGTTGGCAGATTCTTGGCAGATTTTTCCCTCCGATGTCGGCCTCCATCTTCAGATGGTCTTCTCTGAGTCCCTGCCTGGGTCTTCCAACAACCCTCATGGAACTTAGAGCCTGCCTTGGTCCGGTCGGCTCTCTTCATCCTTGATTACATCTGCAAAGACCCCCTTTCCAAAGAAGCCTGAATTCTGAGGTTCTGAGCGCAAATAAATTTTTAGGGGAGTGCTCTTCAACCTGCCAGAGTGGGTGTGGGGATTGCTTGTCCTGTCCACTGTGGACATACGGACGATGTGTCCACACCTATCCAGGGCTGGGGAAGGAAGGCCCAAAAGGACACGGATCCAGCATTCCTCCAAGGCAGACTCCCTTCATTGTATAACCCCCTTAACTTTTATTTTAATTAAGTCCAGGAACTGCAACAACCTGGTGAAGTGAAATCGATGTTCTGTTAGTTCTCTACTGCGGTGGTAATCGTGCCCCCAAACGTGGTGCTTTTAAACAACCCAAGCTAGTCTAGAGGTCTGTAAGTCAGAAGGCCAATGTGGGTCTCAATGGACAACAGTCAGAGTATGACTGCAGGGCTGGGCTCCTTTCCAGAGGCTCAAGGGGAGAATCCACATGTGTCTTCTCTGGCTTCTCCAGGCTGCCTGTGATCCTTGGCCATGGCTTCCTTCCTCCATCCTCAAGGCCAGACACGGCAGATAGAGTCCCCCCCACGTCACATCACTCTTACTTCCTTCTCAGCCTCCCTTTTCCACTTAGCAGGACCTCGGTGAGAATACCAGATCAACTCAGACAATCCAGGATCATCTCCCCTCCTAAGGGAAGCAGATTAGCAACCGTAATTCCATCTGTAATCTGAATTTCTCTTTTCACCTAACTTGACATATTCATGGGTTCCAAGGATTAGGACATAGACACCTGGTGGTGGCAGGTTTATTCATTGTTCTATCTACCACAGGTGGTTTTCCTAGATCTCTTCCTGCTCTTGGTTCCTAATCTCACTCCATACTTGTCAGTGAAAATCTTCTGCACTAGTTCAGTTCTTTAAATTTAGTAAGACTTGTCATGTGGCCCAGCGTGTGGCCATCGATCTTGCAGAACACAACATGTACTGTGAGGTTGCACATATGGTAGAAATATCAGTTACGTCAAGGTAGTTGATAATGTTTTCATATCACCCATGTTTTAGCTGAATTTTTTCCCTGTTTCTATCAAGTGCTGAGAAATGGCTGTTAAAATTGCTAAGATTAGAGAATTTCTACTTCTTATTAGGTACCTGTACACTTATAATTATTATGTTTTCCTAATTGACCTTTTGTCACTATGAAATATCCCTCTTTATCTCTTTCAATGCTCTCTGTCTGAAGGTTTATTTTGTCTGATATTAATGTAGCCATGCCAGTGTTCTTATGCTTATTGGTTGCATGATATACCTTTTTCCATGTAATTGCTCAACCTTTCTGGGTTTTCATATTAAAGTAATCATTTTAAAGTAATATATTTAAAATAACTATTTCAGCTGTGCCTTACTATTTTTAATTTTTATTTTTAATTGTGGTAAAATACACATAACATAAAATTTATCACCTTAAATGTACCATTATGATCTTTAAGTGTAATTTACCACTTTTAAGTGGTAAATATATCCACGTTGTTGAGTAACTGACCTCTAGAATGTTTTCATCTTGCAAAACTGAAATTCTATACTCAGCACATAACTCCTATTTCTCCACCCCAACACCACTTCCAATCCCGTGAAACTGCCATTTTACTTTCATCTCTATGAGTTTGACTCTTCTAGATATCCCATGTAAGTGAAATAATCCAGTATTTGTCTTTTCATGATGGGCTGGCCTATCTCACTTGGCAAATGTCTTCAAGGTTCATGCATATTGTAGCCTGCTTCAGAATTCCTCCCTTCTAAGGCTCATATTCCATTGTACGGATTTACCACATTTCCTTTATCTGTTCATCCACAGATGGACATCTGGGTTGTGCTGCCATGTTATGGCTACTGTGAACAGTGCTTTAATGAACAGATGTATATACAAATGTCTCTTTGTGTCCATACTTTCTTTTTTGCTTGTTTTTGTTCTCTTGGGTATGTTCTCAGAAATGGACTTGCTGGACCATATAGTAATTTTATTTTTTTAAGGAATTGTCATACTGGTTTACATACCTGCTGTACTATTTTACATTCCCACTAATAGTGTGCAAAGAGTTCCAACTTCTCCACACTTTTGCCAACACATTATTTTTTGTTTGTCCTTATTTTTTAAATTGTAGTGCCCTAATGAGTATAAGGTGTGGGTTTTGCTTTTCAAAATCCATGCGTACAATCTGTGCCTTATAAGTGGCATACTCAATTCGCTGGTATTTGATGTAATTTGTGATATGGTTGAATTTAGGTGTGCTAATTTATTCTTTGTTTTCTGTTTATTCCCACTATTTCCTATTCCTCTGTTCTTCATTTTCTGTCTTCTTCTGGATCATCTGAATATTTTTTAAAATTCCATTTAAATTAATCTACTATGTTTTAGCCCTATCTCTTTACATTACACTGTTACCAGTTGCTTAGGGAAGATATCCAAAACAAAAAAACCTTAGCCTTTCAGTCTACCTGGAGTTGATACTGTTCCATCATATGTAAAATGTAGAAAACTTGTAAATGTATAAGTCCATATGCTTCCAGTCCTTTATGTTATAGTTGTCGTGGGTCTGAAATCCACATACATAATAAACTCCAGAAGACAATGATGTTATTTTTTTGTTTTAAACCGTCTTGTGTTTTAAAGAAATTAAGATTTTAAAATTCTTTTATGATTACCCACATATTTCCCAGTTATGATACTCTTCACTTATTCCCTAAAACCTGAATTTCCAACTATTATTACTTCCCTTCAAGTAATTTCTTTTAGCATTTCTCATGAATAGCAACACATTTTCTATGTGTTCTTTAATCTGAAAATATTTTCATTCTTGAAGGATACTGTCCCAGATCATAGAATCCTATGTGGACAGGCTTTTCTCTATGCACTTTGGAGATATTGTTCCACTGCCCTCTGGCCCCCATAGTTTAGGATTAGAAGTCTGCCGTATTTCCGTATTTCTCCTCCAAGTACAATGTGTATAGTTTTTTCTGTCTACCTTAAAGGTTTTCTCTTTCTTTTAATTTTCAGCAGTTTGATTATGAGGCTTAGGTGTGGTTTTATATACATTTATCCTGTTTAGGGTTTGCTGAGCTTTTGAAACTCACATGTATGTGTTTGCCAAATTTAGGTAATTTCTTGGCCTCTAGATCTTTAGATACTTCTTCTGCTACATTCTCTAGCACTTCTCTTGGTACTCAAATTAAATATATAGTAGACTTTCTGATAGTGTTCCTGACACTCTGTTCATTATTTCCAATCTATTTTCTCTCTCTTCTTCAGGTTGGACACTGATACTTTTTATATTCAGGTCTGTTCACTCTTTTATCCATGATCTCCATTCTAGTAATAAGCCAATTTTCTACTTTTAGATACTGCATTAGAATTTTTAGTTTTAGATACTGCATTTTTTTTCAGTAGAATTTCTATTTGATTTTTCCATAATTTCTATTTTTAGCTGTGATTCCTTCTCTTCTTTCACTGCCAGCATATTTTATTTCATTGAATACAATTATAATAGCCTTTTAAAAAATACTTGTCTTCTAATTCTAACATCTTCGCATCATCCAGCATCACTCTCAGTTGACTGACTTTTCTCTTAGGCTAGATCACATTTTCAAGTAAGTTTAGTTTGAATCTTGGAATGTCATGTATTGGGAATGTTATGTTGCAAAGATTCTGGGCTGTTTTAATCCCAGAGAATGTTGATTGTGTTTTGTTTTTGTTTTTGTTTTGACTGAACTTAAACTGCAAACTCTGTCTCTTTCATGTCAGGTCAAATCATAGTTCAGATCTGCTTTTATTTTAATGCTCTGAGTCTGCATACAAGGATGCATATTTCAGGGGTTGACCAGAGACTTGGATAGAGTTGGTTTTTCCTTGGTTGTATGCTTTGCTCCAGTGTTTTTATTTACAAGAGGGTTAGGTTCATGGGAGTTTACTTGACCATACCCTTATGCTTGTTTCTAACACACCAGTGTTTTGCCCACCAGTCACAAAGCAAGGAGGCCTCTGAGCAGGAATAAAAGGCCAACTCTCTAGGCTGAAGCCAGAGGCATCTGTGAGAAAACCTGCCTTCATTAGTTTGCTCTGGCTACCTTATCAAAATACCACATACTATATGGCTTAAACAACAGAAATCTATTTTCTCACAATTCTGGAAGATAGAAGTCCAAAATCAAGGCATCAGTGCATTTGGTTTCTCCTGAGGCATCTCTCCTTGGTGTGTAGATGGCCACTGTTTTCCTGCATCTTCACAGTTTTCCCTCTGTGCCTGTGTCCTGATTTCCTATTCTTAAAGGATAAGAGTAATATTGGATTAGGGCCCATCCTATGACCTCATTTAACCTTAATTACCTTTAAAGACTCTGTCTCCAAATACAGTCACATTCAGAGGTACTGGAGGTTAGGACTCCAACATATGAATTTGGGAGGAAAACAATCCTGTAACACTTCCCTGTAAAGGCTGAGTACCACCCTTTCTTAAACAGCTGTGATTAATTCAGTTGATAAGCCCAATGGCACCCATGTCATTATCATACTCTGTTGAGAAACCCGAGGGTCAGGAAGATACCGTCACAGAGTGAGTGAGGATTGTGTCTAATACCAGCCTCCTACCTCAGGAACTCAACCCACTTTGGGTCTTGGGCTCTGGTCTTCCAAAATCAATAGGTCATGGGTACCACCCACAGACGCCAGCACCTCCTGTCACAGGACCACAGGACCACAATGGATGGAGAGTGCCAGACGGTTTTGGTGGGGCTGGTCTGTGGCTCAGCATCAGCTGTTGGCATTCCCAAGAGCCGGCCCTGAGGTAGGCAGTTTCCTCCCAGGGCCCCCTGACACCTCATCCAGCACTTCGTATGGGGTGCAGCCCCTTTCCCCTCATCAGCCTCCCCAAGGCATTGTGTTGCTGTGAATATGTCACATTTCAATGGTCTTTGATTTGACAATCAAAGGGGGAAGCAGACATGGCTCCATGATTGGTGTAAATCACTCCAGAAAGTGTTCTGAGTTCCCAAAGTATGGCACGGCTGCACATAGGTATGTGGCTACCTTAGCGTGTGTTTCCCTGTGTCGTCCTTCTCCACGTGGACTAGGGCGGGGTTCCCAGAGAAGGAGGGCGCCAAGCAGAGTCTACAGTCCTCTCCTAGAGCATCCAGCATCCCACACTTGCCTCTCCCCCACTGGGGACCACCCCACAAACGAAAACTTCTGCAGAGCTGTGTCCCATTTGGAAGGGGTGGGCTCTTCTGAGATGCAGCCCAAGGACTAAAGCAGCAAATGGGACTGAGATGTTCTGGAATACTTGGCCTCAATGTCATTTTAAGTGCAGATGATACTGCAGAGCATGGCATGGACCTGCCCCGGGGCCACCAGAAAGTCTGGGTGGAAAGGGGGGGCGGGGTCAGGGCAATGCCATCTACACTGTGGGAGAGGATGGACAGCCAGAAGTCTGCTGGCTATTCCAATTCTCCACAGCTCCATTGCTGGCTCAGCGGCATTTTATGTGTCAAAGACTTTTAACCAAGCTCTGCGGTGTCCCTCGGCTTCATTCACGTGATTATATCCATGCGGTAGATTCATATGCACTGCCTCAATTACACTGTCATGGGAACCACTTAACCCATTCATCCCCTGGCAGAGTGTCGGAGAGGCAAACAAATTCACAAAAGGATGGCTGACGATCCCGAATTTCCCCCGCACTCTCCCGTGGAAGGTGTCAGAGTGCTCGAGCTCCCAGGGAGAACTGGGTGGCTCAGGTGGCTCTGTCCTGTGCTCTATGAGCTTGCCCTTGCCACCATCCAGCTGCTGCCCGTTCATCCCCCGACTCAGGGAGACGCTGTATCACAGTGGACAAACCCCAGGAAAAAGGGAGTGACATGCATGCAACATGCCGCCCAGTGTAGGGTCACAACAGGAAGATGTGCAATTACAGGGACAAAAATACCCCGAGGAAATCAACACGGGACTTATTAATATCAGATCCGTAGGTGACAACTGTCAGACAATCGGTCAACAAGGCCTTGTGTCTGCATGATCCCGGCTAACCCGTTACGATCTTTATGAAGTGTCCTTCTGGGGGGTCCGGATCTTCAGATATGAGGGGAAGCCCTGCCCTTTTATTAGGAGCTAAGCTCTTTATACTCTGACCATATTGCAGCAGGTTAGAAGTCTAAGCTTTATTGTCTTATGTTATTGAAAATCCAGATTCCGGCAGGCTTCTCCCTCAGGTCACGCTTTGTCTGCGAATACATTCTCATTTCTCCATGTACAGAGACCGTCTGGAGAGAGGCAGAAAAAGATTATGACTGTAATATACTTAAATCCAATTTATTTGCCTGGCCAGAAACTTCCACCCTCCACAATAGCTTCCTACCCAAGATGTTGTCTTTAATTCTTTGGTGACAGGGAGGAACATGCGGCCCGACTTCCAGCAGGTATGGGCAGAGTGGGACGGCGTGGGTCCCCAGGTGTCCGGGCCAGGAGGCTGGGGGAGCGCCCCGGGTGGAGGGCCCGCACAGACTTGGGTTCCTGGCTCAGAACTTCTCATTCGTTGACTGGGGGTAAATGCTCAGTCGCATGCCGCCCCAGGGAGAGAAATGCATTCCACTAGAGAGTCACAGGTCTAGGAAAGACCCCCGGCCCCTCGACTTTTGCCACAGGCCCCTGCTTCTGTTCTAAGTCAGCCAGGAGCGTCCGCCAGCTGGCTGCCAGCTCCTGCCCAGGCTTCTGCCCTGGCAGGGCCATCCTTTGAGTCGCAGTCAAGGTCCTCATTACCCGTGTTAGCATTTCCTCCAGACTTTGCCTCCAGATGCAGGCATGTAGCCTGGGAGGAAAATGATTTGGGGGGATTATTTCTTAATTCGTATTTGGCCAATTTAAATGATAGGATGCAAAGACCAGCCAGGGCAGTGGGGAGGTATGGGCAGGGTCCACGGCCTGGAGGGGGCCCAGCAGCAGCCCTTCCCCACCTCCACCCTCCCCCTGGCCTCGGACTGCCCAGCTCACAAGGTTGGCACTAGGATGCCTCCTGGCTCTCCTCTGCAGGTCCTGCCCACTGCCCACTCAGTGCTCCAGGGAACACAACCGCCGAGCATCCGCTGTGTGCACTCTCCCATGACTGGCCTTGATGGGATGGGGGTGGGGGTGGAGGAGGCAGGTACGGTCACCCAGAAGGATCTCATGAACCACGGGGCTCTGAGCTTGGAGGCAGTGTCCCAGCTGGGACAGAGGACCCAGGAGCACCCTGGGAGAGGCTGGGCACAGTGAGTAACTGCTTCCAGGGTGCCTGGAATGTCCCCAGGTTAGCACCGAAAACCACATGTCCCCGGAGACCCTCCATCACAGACAGACTGGGAGAGTTTGTCCCCTGGCAGCCAGGAATGGAGACAGAAGCCCTACCCGGTACTGCTCTGTCCCATCTGACTGAGCCCTTGAGTCAGCTTACAACCTGGGCAGGTTTTCTCATTCATAAACCGCAGACGATAGGATGCCTCTTTACCTCTAGGAAACCTCTGGGCTTCTCATACGCTCTTTTGTTTGGGGACAGGCACTTTGGAGGTCCATGAACTACTGTCCCCATGGCATGATCCAGTGACAGACGTGGCAAAGTGCACAGCCTCGGGGCACGGGGTCTGGGGTAAGGAAGTGGCCTGCCTGGGCATGCTGGCTCCGCAGCTGGCAGCGGGCTGTGAGGGTGCTCCTGGAAGGAACCCCCGTCCTCTGCCCCTCTCCCTTCTCCTGGGATGAGCCTGAGAGCAGATGTACCCGTGGGGATGCCAGGAGCTGGGGTTGGAGCAGTCCAACCCTGGGTGCCAGCTCTGGAGGGGAATGCTGGGAAATTGGGCTACCAGCGGCACTAGCAGGCCTGGGGTCAGGGGCCCCAGACCTTACTCCCTCCTGGGCTAGAGATGCCCCTGTGCCAGCCAGCAGCTTGCCAAGCAGCCCACAGTGCTCTGGTAACTGCGTCCCAACATCTGCTTGCCTGCCGTGCAAGGCACACGTGAGCACGTGGCTCTCTCCGAGGTGAAGGCCGTGTCCTCCGGCAAAGCCGCTGGGGCCGCGGGTCATTTGGTTTACGGACACTGGGTAGTGGTGTCCAGTTCTCGTCATTCATCTTCCAATGAGAGGTAAGACAGCAGTAAAAGCCTTCAGTGAGCCTCCCCTGCCCCACCCCACCCCGCGAGACCACGATGGTCAGCGCTTTACTCAATGGAACAGAATGCAGAGGCCGCTGTGGTGGGGCAGGAGGCACAGTGTTTGGGGGACACTGCGGGCTGGGAGGGCTCTGGGGAACCGCGTGGGCCCCCTTGCTCAGGGGACCAGTCTTGGGCAGGAGCCAACATGAGAGGGATGCTGGGCCTTGATGAGGACCCCACAGCCACCCCCAGACCCCTGAGGTCCCGAATGGCATCACCTCCTTCCAACCCCTGAAGGGCAGTCTGTGACAGTGGTGTCACTTGGAAGGAGACGGCGTTCCTGAGCCGGCATCTTGCCCCGGAGAAGCCGTGTTGGACTCAGAGTGCAGAGCGGCAAACTCCCACCGTATCCCTGAGCACACACGGCACCGCGTGCTGAAACCTCTTGGGGCGCCAGTTTCCACATGAAGGTCCTTTCAGGAGGTCTGGGGAGCCGGGCTCACAAGGCACCTTTGGGCACAAATCTATGCACAGACTCACTTCCCAAGAAAGCCAGAATTAACCAAAGACCAGAAGCATTTTACACGTTAACAGATGTTACCAAACTGCCATCCAAAATGACTGCGACACCGTTCCCGGCGACCGAGAGTGACCGATGCCTTTCCTACATTTCACCAGCACTAAGAATTGCACTTTTTAAAAATTCTTGCCAATTTGATAGTAAACTATCTAGATCAGATTTGCATACTCTAACCTATGAGTTTTAGCATGTTTGCTGTAGGCAAAGTTGAAGAGCAACCCAGTGTCCGTCAATAGTGCACGGGCTGCGGGAATTCTTCATCTTAAAATCACGAGCCAGATTTGTGCCGCTGCACACTCACACACAGACACACACATGCGCGCGCGCGCACACACACACACACACACACTCGCCAGCAGTGTTGTGGGCATCGGGAGGGGTTGGGGGAGGAAGACACGAGACAGAGCACGGCCTGGGTCTCCGGGCTGGACCAGGGTTTGTGCTAAGCCAGAGGCTGCTTAGTTGCCAGGTGGATGGGAAGTTCGTTCTGCACGTGCTAGCCTCTCAGGACAGTCTGGACCAACTACGTTAACGACCAAGGAAATATATTAGAAGACAAAAACTCTGCTACTTGGATTGCATTTGCATTTTTAGGAGAGTTTATAAGGGGACATGTGTTTTCTTCAGCTTATTTTTTCAGAAGTGATCCTGTGATCCATTTACTCTCTGTTTTCTCTAAGTCTTGGCCCTATGTCTCTGGGCTGGTGGGTCTCGGGCTGAAGCCTTGGAGCCACTTGGAGCTTCTCCTTGGAGCTCCCCAAGCCACCCAAATGAGCCTCTCCACGGAGATCCCTTCGGCGCCGGCGCTTTCCCCGCGGCCCTGCTGCCCCCTCGCCCCGAATGCCTGACCCCGTCTCTGTTCCGGATCTGCTCACTTCTCAGACCCTCCTCAGGCACACCATCTTCATGGCTCCAGCCGAAGGTAGAACGCCCACGTCTAGCTGATGTGAGAGGCAGGAAACTGGCCACGGAAGAGCGGGAAGAAGGTCTAGGAGGAAGGCGGGCCGACCTCGTCACCTGGAGGAAGAGTGAGCGTCAGGTGATCCGGGGGAGTCGGCGTCTGGGGAGCTACAGCGCCGGTGACAGTGGGGAGCTACAGCGCTGGTGACAGTGGGGAGCTACAGCGACGCCAAGGAAGCCTCCCCTGCAAACGATACCTGGGGCCTTCGGGGGACACGTGAATGCCCTGGGTTTGCTTCATACACCCCGGGATGCACGTTCTCAAGGAGGGGGGAGCCACAAGTCAGGCCGAGTCGGACCCTGACGACGCTGGACGACGCACGGGGCGGCCAGGTCTCCAGCTCTGCTTGGGAGCATACCTGAACCTCCCGCAACAGAAGCTTCAGAAAGCACCTGCCAGGAGTAAAAAGTAAAAGCAGGTAAATAAGGGGATTGAGGTGCCGACACGCTTAACCCAATCAGTTATCACTATAAACTGTTGGTGATCTTAGAAAATCTAGGAGAATTAACTTGTTAAAATATTAAAAACCCTTAAGAAGCTGTATCAGGCAGCCAGATCGAGCACATCTATAAAGACCTAAAACTTCTCCCACATACCAGCCACCGGAAGAACCAGTGGGAAACAGAGTTTTAAAAAGATGTTGTTTATAGCAAGTGCCAGGTCCCGTGTGCACGTGGGAGAAAGGCCGCCGCCCCGGGTCACCCTTTGCTTTCTGGGTCCCTGAGCAGCTGAGACACGGCACACCCCCCACGGCGCCTGTGATCTCCCGGAAGACCCCGCACCTCCTCGCCTCTGTATAACCAGGACATCGGTCTACCCACTGCTTAAACCAAAAGGAAGGACCGAGGCCCCGGGACAGCGCGGAGCACGGCCTCCTGCAGGAAAGACCTGCTTGCAGCTTGTCGATGATGGGCAGTTTACTAGTTTGCACATGACGGATTTGAAACTCTGAGGGCTGAGGCTCACGGGCAACCAGCCCCACGGGCCCTCGCAGTCCGCAGCTCCCAACAGTACGTCAGCGATGTGAGGGGCAGAGCTCTGGGGCCTCCTGAGACCCACACCTCTCAGCCTGCACACGGCAGGCACCTGGCTCCGACGTGCAGCCCTCTCCCCTCGGGTGCTTCAGTTCAGCAGATGGTCACAGCCACTGCGAGGCAGCCCCCATGGAGCCACGGCCAAGGCCTGGGGCCCGGGGAAGTGAACAAGACTCACCCCTGAAGAAAGTTTGGGACGCGACCCAGGGACTTGGGTTTCCCTGGAGGGCAGAGACCAGCTTCATCCTCAGGCCAGGCCTGACCACTGGGGACCCTGAAGGTGTTTCCCAGCAGGGCAGGCTCTGGGGGAAGGCCTGCCACCAGGCACTCCTGGTTTCTTTCCTCCTGCCTGGGGCTGTGCCTTGGCCTGCTCCCCGTGCTCATCGGAGGATGTCCAAACCAAATGACTACACCTGGTACGGGTGCCACAACTTCTGACAACAGAAAGGGACATCAGCACATGTCGCAGGTTGGCAGGCTGACACCAGCAGGTCATCAGAAAGGTATGGGTCCCACCTGAGTGGGCTCCGAGACGTGGTCGGCACCGTCTCCCACACTGCAGCGGTGTTTCCACAGCCACGTCTGGGTCTGGCACCCTCGCACGTCTCTCTGCCTAGAAACCGCAGCACAGCGTTGCTGGTGCCAGGCTAAGACCTTTCGTCCAGAAACGCTGTTGTTCTGTGGCATTTTCGTCGGAGGCAGAGGTCTCAGAAAATGAGTGCAGACCCAAAATCACCATTAGGCAGCCTCGGCATGTCCAGTCACAACCCCCGCCAATGGAGACGAAGTCGTGACTCAGAGTCACATCCCGTCACGCCAGCGGGGCACGTGTCCGTCAGCTGCGGGGTCGGGGATCTGAATTCGAGGCGGCCACCCTCTACCCCTCGAAGGTGCTTCCCCGTGTTCCGAGGCAGAACCGACCAAGCCACCTGACACGGAGAAGCAGACCAGATCCACAAAGCTTTCCCAGGAAATCCATCTGCGCGGACTTGGGAGACAGGACGCGAAGCGAGCGCCGGCCTCCCAGGCAGGAGGAGCAGGTGCGCTCCGTGGCCAATGGGGGTGCGGTGGGGCGACCCCGGGTACCGGCAGGTGAAGGGCCCGGCTGGGCACTCAGAGGTCCCGTCTCTGCCAGCAGCCCCTTGTGTCCCCTCTGCCAGGTGCCTCCCCAGCCAGGGCCCGCTCTAGAAGCACCGGCCCGCGGTCCACACACGGGGGAGGCATTTGCTGGTTCTCACTGCGGTTCACTTTAATTACGTGTGTCGTAAAACGACCACCCACGGCCGAGACAACGCTGCTGAGAGAGTCTCATGGTTCCTGTAGGGAACATTCATAACCGAAGTGTGTTTTCCCCAAGGAGTTCCACTATCATCTGATTTAATTTTTAATTTTTACATTTTAATCAAAAATAGATCAAATGGTGGTGGTCTCTCCGGGGACATCCTTCAGACGGAAGCCGGCCACGCTCTTCTTAAATCCGTAAAGCCGCCGTGCCCACGTGAGCCACAGAGCCCGCGGCCCGCCGCCCCTGCCTGCCTGGGGCCGGGCGCGTTTCCGGAGGTGCCGGGCCCCACGCAGCCCCTCCTGCTCCCGCCCTTCTCGTGGGCTTGAAACTACGGCCCCGAGTGGCACCGCGTGTGGCCTGAGGTCTCCCGGAGAGGCGGTTCCCTCTCCCAGGGCGGGGGGGTCCCCTTAGCTCTGCAGGGGCGGGGCAGGTGGGCCGTGCGAGTCAGCGCTCGGTGCGTGCGTGCTCTGCCCTCGGAACAACAGGCACCACGGCCTCCCGACCGCAAGGACAGGGCTGCGCGTCCTGACCCGGGTGCCTGACAGAGGACGGCCGCTGGCTTGTCGCCACGGGACGCCGCCACCTGCCCAGCCACCCGCTGAGATCCGGGTGGGCCCCAGAAGCCAGTGCGTGCACCCACGGCTTCTCTGGGGGACAAGGCGGGGAGGGGGCCGTGGTGTCGTCCTGAGGATCAGGAGCCGCCGCAGCGGTGTGCCGGGGGTTCCTGCCCGCGCCCAAGGGCTCACCACTGCGGTCTGCCACCGTTGTCACTACCGCACATGGGGCAGAGGCAGGCCGCTCTCACGCCTCCCGTGTCAGCTCAGGATTTCTGAGGGCCTGTCAAGGCTCGAAGGGCCTGGGTGCGTGGCAGGGAGCAGCCAGGCCTGGGGGAAACCCGGGGTCTCCAGCAGCCCGGCCCTTCCAGAGACGGCCTTCGTGCCCCAGCAGGGCCCACAGCTCCGCAACCTATGGTCTTCCTCAAGGACATGATCTCCCCTCACGGAGCAACCCCACGGCAAAGCCAGCAGACCCCCGTGAAGCTGGGGGAAAGGTAGAGGGAGCGAGAGACGCGCACTTTCTCTAACTCCTGTCCCTACATCAGCTGAGACCGCGGACCCAGGGCCCACCTCAGCCTCGCTCCTGGACCCATGCCGTCATGCTTTTATATTACAACACCATGGCCTTGGCCTCTGGTGCCACAAGTCAGGGATGTTCCCCACCTCCCGTCAGTGTCACTTATGTAAAAATCCCCCGGAAGTATTTTTTCTGATTTAGCTCGAGGGAAATAGAGCAAGAAAAACAAACAAAGAACAAGTATGCTTCTTTGTTCCCAGCCATCAGGTATCACCCGTCCTTGTGGTTGCCTTAGAAGCCAGAGGAATCCGTGCTCAAGGCCGGTGGCTGGCTTTCTGGTCCCACCGGCTCCCCTCCGGTGCAACACGATTTGTAGGACAGTGGGGCTAGGTAAGGGCTGGAATGGCCGTGCCCCCTCCCTAGCCCCGCCAGCCAGTGGCCCCAGCGGCAGGAGGTCCAGAGGGTGGGAGCTCCCTTTCCCCCACGCCGGCGCTGTCTTTGCTGCTTGCTTCATCCGCACGTGCGCCCCCCTCCAGGCCGGCAGTGACCCCGCACTTGGTGTGCGACACAGCAGGCAGGTCCACATCTCTCCCTGTCGGGGTCAGGGACCCTGCCTGGGGACCTGCTTTTCCCCAGCTTCTGGAAGCGGCTCAGGGCAGGGAACCTGCAGAAGGACCCAGGCTTACACTCCAACCAAAAACCAAAGAGTTTCTTTTTTTTTTCCTTTCTTTTCTTTCGTTTTTTTTTTCTTTTTTTAAAAGATTTATCCCTCCATTTGTTATGTATTTATGCATCCACTGATTTATCTCAATATCCGTTGAGAGAGAGAGAGGGTGCGCACGCGGTCTGGGGAGGGGCGGAGGGAGAGAGAGCCTCTCAGGCAGACTCCAAGAGGGGCCCCATGCAGGGTCCAATCTCACAACCCCAAGATCGTGACCCGAACTGAAACCAAGAGTCAGGCACTAGCCAGTGGGGCCTCTCGGCCGCCCCAAAGACAGCTCCTGACTTAGCAGCCGACCCTGGTTGTTTGGGTCTTTTGCAGCCAGAGTGACAAGTCCTTCTTGGGCCACATGAGGGACGTGCCCCTTCCAGTTCTGGGGACAGCATTCCCCCGGCCGGGCTGAATCTGAGTTTTTCAACTTTGAGGACTTGGCTCAGGAGCAGCGCTGAGGAAGAGGCAAGCACAGCAGCACTCAGACAGGGGCTGACGTGGTCAGATTAGGGGTGAAGTGAGTTCTGATCTCACAGCAAGTGTTCTTTCTTCCTTGGCCCGCTGGGCTGTCACCCAGGAGAGGGTCACCCAGACACCAGGGACACAGCTCAGGGCGCAGTGCAGGACCAGGCGGCGGGTGGTGGACTCGGAGCTGGGAAAGATGGACCCTCGGGAGCTGTGGGCATAGGGCCCAGGAGCAGGAAGGGGACCTCAGTGGCCCCCCAGCCCCTTGGCACACGCACCCGCCTCACAGAGCCCAGCTGGCCAAGCACACGGCAGGCCTCGTGGTGGCTGGAGCTCCGGAGGCTCTCAAAGGTCAATAAAATCAGTTCAAGCTGACCCTGTGGATGTGCCCCAAACCCGTCTGGGTGCGAGGGAGCTCTGCCCAGCTCCGGGCCCCTCCCCGCGACAATCCTCTCTGCGTCCCATGCAAGCCCGGGACAACCCTTGCTCGGCTTCGCCCCTGGGTTTTACGACCCACTTCCTCATCTCCAGAATGGATGATGGCACCTGCCTTAGTGCCCCGGTGGGGAACGGAGCTACCAGCCCCTCATGCAGGGTGTTGAGGAAGAGGCCCTGTGTAGACGGGGCCGGGGCCGTCACAGGCTGACGGCTGAGTCGGTGTGACTGGATACAGGACAACGGCACGGTGACCTTGTCATCATCCTTGAAACACTGAAGTCTTCACCCACAGAATGAAGTCAAACTACAGAAAAGAAAAATGCAATCCTAGGAAAGCTTTATAACATGCTTTAAAGACACTTGAAAATCCACACATGACATCGTCCATCTCAAATAACACAGGGGACATCGGAATTAAGTTCCAAAAAGCCACCAAAGAAACAGGAGTTAGCATCCAGGTTTCATTTTAAAAATCATTCTGAGAGATTGTTCTCGGCATAGAGAGCATGAGGCAAGCAGAACCGCGCGGGCACCGCCGGGGGCTTCGGAGCCCCTCAGCTGGGGCCATCCCTGCTTCCAGCACCGACCTGCCCCGTGGCCTCAGCCAGGCACCTGCCCTCCCAGTCTCCAGAGCAGATGACCCTTCCTGTCTCGGGGGACCATGTGGGGACTCCCCAAGCTGCTCTGCTCAAAGCACCCAGGACGCGCATGGACAGAGCCAGGCGCGGCTGTCCCCGCAGACCCTGGGCTGTGCTACGAAGCCAACGTGCTCCTTATTCCACGTTAGTTTCTGAGGGAACATCTTAAATACAAAAAGACAAAAGAAAAATACAGATGCATGCTCTCACACACATGCATGCTCTCCCCAGAATTAAATGTGAGTCCTGGGTCATATTTGTGTTAGACTTTTAAACTAGTTAGTGACAGCAGCAGCAGATGTTCCTGCAGTCACCAGGGCTGGTCCCTGCAGCCCACCCTCTCTTTGCCTGGCCGCCAGCATCCTTCCCACCCTGCAAAATGTGCTCTGCCCTGAACTCTGGCCAGATCCGCTGGGAGGGAGCCCAAAGGAGGAGCACCTGTGCCAGGAAGCGTGGATGGGCCCCTTAAGAGGAAGGAGCAGGATGGGAAAAGCAGGGGCAAGGCAGCTTCAGGAGACGTCTGATCAAGCAGGGGCCGATCCCCCTCGGAGCGGTCCGAGCACCTGCAGCTGAGGGAGCAGGGGCCCGTGGACCCCACACAGGCCAGTCGGTGGCTCTGAGCCCCGGTGGGAGGCAAGAGTACCAGCCACAGCCCCCGGACCTTCTGGGCATCCCCAGGTCAGGCAGCCCAAGGCGACCACACCCCAGAGGAAGCCACCAGGAACCCGAGCCCCAGGCCTGGCCTCGGGTCTGCACGGTCCCATCAGGCCGGCATCATCCCAGATACCCCCGCCTATTCCCATGTTACAAGCATTCTTACGAGAATACAGGGCTGACGTAGGAGTTTAGACCAGGACACTGTCAGAGGAGCCCAACAGTGTCCTAGATAAATTAAGTATCAGACGAGCGTTTGGAAATCTTGCATTGACTTTGAGGAAAGAACACATGTCCTTAGAACGTTTCCCAAGCATGTCTGCTTAAAATGCCGTTCGGGTGTTGGTGGAGATCGCTTGTGCAATAAACATTTCTCACCTTCCAAATTCCACATCGAACAATCTCGTGATTTATATAAATTGTGCCAAAATGTCATTTTTTGTTACGACCCAAAGGTTCTCGGACGGGCACAGAGTAAGACAGCTTGTCGATACCGCTCAGCTGCTGTGGGACTTATGGAGTCTGTGGAGGCCACAACTGCTGTTCTTGGGGTTTTGCGGAACACTGGGTCAGAACTTCCAGGTCTAGCCTCTATGTCCAGGGAGGTGTTTCCCAGAATGAGACCTGGAGCCCGCAGGGGCCTGGTGGGAGCGTTTCCCCTCGTGTAGGGACTTCGCTGTGGGACGTAGGTGATCAGCTGTGGGAATCTGCAGTCTGGGCGGGGTGGCCGCTGGCGTGGGCATCTCTGCAGCCTGAACTCTGGGAGCACAGGTCTTGAGCGCATCCATCACTTATCTGGACGTCAGCGAGACCATGCTGTAAGGGGAACGGTCTGCGGAGATAAAGGGTCTCTGTGAGAAGTGCCCCCTGCTCTGTTGTCGGGGTGCATCCCTAACCTCAGGAAGAAGCTGCTGACCATGGGGAGTGTGAGAAAACCCTCCAGCAGTGACCACGGAACAGAGGACCCTCTGGGAGCAGCCATGTCTGGACCCAAAGGGAAAGACCGAGCGCGAGCAGAACCCTCCCTCCAGAGTGCTGCTGTAGCGACACGCGGGGTTTGGGTTTGGGTTTGGGGTTTTTTTTGGTTGTTGTTGTGATAAGAATGCTTAACATGAGCTCTAGCGTCTCCGATGTCCAAGTGCACAATTCGTACTATGGGCTGTGGTTTCTGCCTTCACAGCCGAGCTCCCCAGCGTAACGGTCTCACAGCTGGAGCTGTTCCCGCTGAGCCGCAGGTCCTCCGCGCCTGCGCCCGCTTGTCCTTTGCTTCTCCGAGCCTCCTGTCGACGCGGAACGACGCAGCATTCGTCCTTCAGTGATTGGCACACGTCACTCAGCAAAACGTCTTCCAGGCTCTTCCCTGTCGTCGGGTAATGCTGGATCTCCTCCTTTTTAGGCTGAATCGTACTCCATCGGGTGTGTGTGCTCCTTTCTCACCCACGAATGTGTGGTCGGACACTCGGACTGTTTCCAAGTCTGGCTCCTGCGAGTCGTGCTGTGATGAGTGTGGGAGAGCCAACCGCACTTCGAGATCTGACTTCAGCTCCTTCGGGCACATACCCAGGAGTGGAGCTGCCGGATCATACGGCAGCTCAATTTTTAACTTTTTGAGAAACCTCTGTACCGTTTTCCATAGCAGCTGTACTAGTTTGTGTGCCCACCAGCAGCACACGAGGGCTCCTGTGGCCCCAGGGCCTCGCCAGCACTCAGTGTCTTTCGGTTCTTACGAGCGGCCACCCCCTAGCTATGAAGTGAGATCTCATCGTGCTTTGGGTTTGCATTTCCCTGGTGGTGAGCAATCTAGGGCGTCTTCTCATGTGTCTGCTGAAGGCACTCCCCCACCGACTTCCGAATATATTACAAAGCCACAGTCACCAAAAAAAGTATGCCCTGGCATGCACACAGGCATGTAGACCTGTGGGGCAGAACAGAGAGCCAGGAACAAACACATCACGGTCAAGGGGCCTTCACCGGCAGCACAGAGAACACACAGCAGGGAAGTGTCTTCAACAAATGGTGTTGGGGGGACAGGAGCCCAGGATCGGAAGAATGAAACTGCAGCCCTCGCTTACACCACACACAAAAACGCGTGGCACATGGACCAAAATCCCAAACGTAAGGTCTGAAATGCAAACTTGCGGAGGAGAATATGGGAAAAGCATCCTGACACTGACTCCGGCAATGACGTCACGTGGCAGGGGCAGGATGCCACGCGCACCGGCGACGGGAGCAAACGTGACCCCACGCGGCTTCTGCCCAGCAGAGAAAGGCCCGGCAAAGTGGAAAGGCTTCCTGCAGGCTGTCTGGAAAGGCCGGCACCCCGACCGTCGGACAGGAGGAGAACTCCGAAGGTAAGTCAGGAGCTCCTGTCCTTCCCTCGACAGCATGAAGCTGAGAACTCGGTTTGCAAAGGGGCCGAGGTCAGGACAGACTCGTGTCGGAAGGAGACCGCTAACAGCCACGGGTCGTTTTTCACAATCGGCAGCTTTCAGGGACTGGAAAATCTCACTTAGGTGAGATTTCTTTTGCTAATTCAAATGAATTATTAGGAGGCTTGTAAAGAATGTTTAAAAACTAAGAGATGTAGATCATCACCGAGCTGGCTGTGCTGAACCATGACTAAGGGGGTCTCCCCCGAAGACTGACCAGAGAGATCACTTTCACCGAAATATACATTTGTGGTTGATGGTTCCGTCTTTTCCCGTAATGGACTCTTTCTTTTAAAGATCATAACTAAATGTGATCTAAGTTTGTATTTGTGTAACTATTGTCACATAAATGAATTTAGATGTCACTCACCAACCTTGTGTGTCCTGAATTTCGGCTAAAAAGTCACCGTGTGTTTATAAATGCACAATGAGCCTTGAGTGACCCAAGCAACCCATTCCGAGTGCTGCTCCCCGTGCCTCCAACGCTCCCAGAGTCTCCTGCCCACCGGGAGGCTGCAGGTGGGACCTCTGTCCCCAGCAGGATGGGAGGGCACCCAGGGAACCACACGGACATGGTTCCACAGCCGCAGCGACCCCGTGGGGAGCATTCCCCACAGGCGTGTCCCCTGAGGCAGCCCACAGACGTGCCTCCGTGAGATAGTTGGCCCAAGATACCGTGGAGAGCAGGGTGGTCGGACAGAAGCCGCAGCTGAGTCCGGGGGGGGGGGGGCGGGAAGCGCAAACCCACACTCTGCATTCTGCCCCCGTCGGTCAGCGAGGGACCCAGTCACCTGCCACCTCCAGCCAGGGAGTGTGCACACGGCCACCACGTGCCCCGTGTCCTGGCTGCTCAGAAACAGCTCAGTGAGGGACGCCTGGGTGGCTCAGTTGGTTAAGCAGCTGCCTTCGGCTCAGGTCATGATCCCAGAGTCCCAGGATCGAGTCCCACATCGGGCTCCTTGCTCCGCAGGGAGCCTGCTTCTCCGTCTGACTCTGCCTTCCACTCTGTCTGCCTGTGCTCGCTCTCGCTCGCTCTCTCTGACAAATAAATAAATAAAATCTTTGAAAAAAAAAAAAAAAAAAAAAAGAAACAGTTCAGTGAACCCAACCCACTTACCACCCTGGCTCCAAGGGACATCCAGCCAGCTGTCCATGGCAGGGACTGGAAACGGGGCGGCAGGGGCTCGGTTTGGGAACAGATGCTGCCCAGCCCTGTCCAGCGCTCTGCGAGAGGGCATTCCTGCTGAGGTCTTGAGACAGGCAGTCACTCTATTTTACGTAATCTCTGGGTCCGGGGGGCGTCTAAGAGGAAACGATATCAGGCGTCTGAGGAAGACCCCTAGCAGAAAGGTACCATGAGGCTCAGCGCTCCAGACGGGCCCGCTTTGTCCTGCTTCATTTTGTCGGACAGACATTTTGTCCTGTGACGGACAGACAGGCCCCAGACCCACACACGCGGCTGCCGCCTGCGGCCTTCCCCTGCGACATGGCCGGTCTGGTCGTCCCTGGGTCACTGCCCAGCGCTCTGCCATCCAGCTGCCCCCCACCCCCACCCCTAACTCCAGTGGGGGCCCAGGAGCGCCAACCACCCCTGCAGGACGGCCCAGCACGGCCGGGAGGAGTGGAGCTCATCGAGACCCATCAGGGCCGTGTGCCCCCCAACACGGGGTCGAAGCCTCACCCCCAACGCAGGCCGTCTATCTGCCCATCGCACCAAAGGTGGGGGTGCTTGTCTGAGTCCCCAGATTATCCGGGGTTTCCCGTGGCTGGAGGAAGGGGACGTGGAGAATGAGTGACAAGGTCTGGGCCAGCCACAAAGGTCCTGTTTTCTCCCTGCCTCAGTGACTCAGGGATGCCAATTCTCAGAACGGGGGCGGCATCTACGGGAGCTTACTGAAAGGCCGACTTCAGGGACCCTCCCAGACCAAGTGTCTGCATGTTAACAAGGTTAACAAGACCCCCAGCCCTGGGCCCCACCCACGGGCGGCCTGAGGAGCATGGTCTGCACGGGCAGGCACTGGGGTCTGAGAAGCCCCCTTTGGACAGGCTCTGTCCTCATTAGTACAGTGAGGATAATTACTCCGTCAAAGGGTTTTAGATTGCCGAAACGATCATCCAGCACATGACCTACAGTGTCACTAAGTACAGAGTAGCTTCCTTCTCGCTACATTTTGGGAGGGAAATGCACTATTCCGTTGCAAACAGCAGTATTCCGAGAAACGATCTGCTAAAACAGTTATGATCAGAACATCTAACGGAAAAGAGACAGCTAGGACTGAGCTTCAAGTACAGGACCTGTACTAGCGAAACAAGAGCCAAAAGCAGAAAGAAAAGGAAGCCCCTAGATACATAAAACGTGTTTATGTGGCAAAATACCCCGTGTCTCTGGGCAGTAGGTCCCAGTCCTGGAAATCTGCTCATCCTGCAACTAATCAGTAAATTCAGCCGCAATCCAACTGCTGTCTTCTGCGGCTTTTATTTCTGAGACCCGATGAGGTGATTCTGAGGTGGATGTGGATGAAAAAGCGAAAAAGCTGGGAGCCGGGAGCCGGGAGCCGGGAGCGCCCTGATGGACAGCGGGAGCGCCCTGACGGACAGCGGGAGCCGCAGAAATCGGCCGCCCGCGTGAGGACACGTACGCGCCTGGGCCTGGCTTCGCACTTTCTGTGTGCGCTGTGTTTTAGTGAAAAAGCTACATGCATGCATGCATCCCCATCACACACACACACGTGCGCACACACACGCATGCACATGCACACACACGAACGCACACACACGAACGCACACTCACGAACACACACGCACATGCACACACGCACGCAGAGCTCCAGCCACCAGACGAGAAAGCCAGATCAAAGAATGGAAGAGAAAGCACTTTTCTCAAAATTTTACTCTTTTTTTTAAAGGTCATAACTAAATGTGATTAAGTTTGCATTTGTGTAACCATCGTCACATAAGTGCATTTAGATGTCAGGGTAGAAATGGAATTTACAGTCAGTGGAGAAAATGTGGTTGGAGTAACTGCTAGTATCTGGGAAGAAATCGAGTTAGATGTATCACCCTTTGCCCCTCAAAATTGTTTAGCCAGAGCCAGGTTTTAGATGTTAAGAATGAAATAAGAATCATGCAAATTTGTAGATGCATAATTACATATCAATTCATATGCGGTACAGAATTTGGGAGAAAGGAAGGCCTTTCCTGAGTGATTCTCAACCTAGAACCAGAGAAGAAGAGGCTGACAGACAGGGCAGGAAAGCCCTACGCGCGGCTCAGGGGACCATAAGCACCACTGAGAAGAAAGTGAAAAATCATAAAGTGGCTCTCTGCTCTGTGGGGAGCCTGCTTCCTCCTCTCTGCCTGCCTCTCTGCCTGCTTGTGATCTCTGTCTGTCAAAAACAAACAAACAAACAAACAAAAAACCAACATTTAGAACTAGGCCTCAAATCCATACTTAGTACAGAAAAAATTTAAAACTAGATACATCGATGAAAATGAAAAACGACCATGAAGTTCCCCAGTCCCACCCTGATGGTAGCATGCGTGACGCTGTAAAACTTTCCCCGTAAAGTAAACTCCCAGAGACCTGTGCTTCGATGTTGACATCATGCGCGTCTTCCTGTCCGTGAGTGTGTACGGGGTCCTCTCCTTGAGTGGCTGCACATTGTCCCCTTGAGCGGAAGTGCCCCGGGGCCTCTGTCTCGTCCCTCTGGGATGTGTAGGTTCTTCTCAGCCCTTCATTCGCTCACTGTTCACTCATCTGCTCGCTGTTACAGCGATTGCTGGGTAACTATCCTTACACCTTTTCATAAAGTTTTCCAACTGTTTTCATAAGAGAACATCTACACGTTGAATCGGTGGGCCAGAGGGTCTGGTCTGGTTTTCTGCCCTCTCAAAGTTCCTTCCAAGAGCCCCCACCCCTCCCCCCTTCACCAATGCTAGGTAGAGCCTACTCGCTTCTTTTTCTAAACTTGGGACATGATGAACACACCCGAAGCTGGCAGAAGAAACAGTTCAAGGGACTCCTTCAAGTGCCGTTCATCTCCGGCAGTGCCCAGTCTGTGGCCGGCTCTGGCCGCCCACCCACTCCGTGCACTGGACGCAGGTCCCAGACGTCATGTCAGTTCACCTGGAATTACTTCCATGGGACCCTCCCAGAGACGTTTAAAAAGCCACCACCAGGATGTGATTGTTACTCCTCAAACAACATTTACAATAATTCCTTCTGCTAAGAAATCTGTAGTTTCTGGTTAAATTTCTGCATGTCTTATCAATGTCATATGTGATTGATTTTGTTTTGTTTTTTATGACTTGTCTGAATCAGGATCCAAGTAAGGCCCGCATATCCGGCGGGCTGATGAGCTCTATCTCTACAGATTGAGGGCATCCCTTACTTCCCTCCCTTGGACTGTATTTTCAAAAAGCGAATTTCTTCGTAGAGTTTGTGTTAAGATTTTGCTAATCATGTCTCTATTGTGTTTTACCTACGCCTCTGACCTCTGCATTTCCTGTGAATTGGTAGTGATTGGAAAACTTGATCAGATTCGATTTTTGTGTTTTGGCAGAAGTTCTGTTTTGCTCTTGCGCCTCTGATCTTTGCTGCTGACTTTGTTCCGTTCATCGGTGTTTGCGTTTCTGCTACATTCCCCGGCCGTGTGCGCATCTTTCATGAACTTGCATCTTCGCCCATCTTTCTTTTGGGACCTTTATCTTTTTCTTAATTATTTTTAAGACTTCTTTATATATTAAGGCTAATAAGCCTGTTTTTCTGTTACAAATATTTTCTCCACTTTTTTTTTAAAGATTTTATTTATTTATTTGACAGACAGGAGACCACAAGCAGGCAGAGAGGCAGGCAGAGAGAGAGGAGGAAGCAGGCTCCCCGTCAAGCAGAGAGCCCGATGCGGGGCTCCATCCCAGGACCCTGAGATCATGACCTGAGCCGAAGGCAGCGGCTTAACCCACTGAGCCACCCAGGCGCCCCTAATTTTAAATGTTTAAGAAAAAAACTTGTAAGTGAACTATATATTAAAAGGAGGCAAAACATTTTGAACGATGTTAATGCCTCTTCCTTAACCACTTAACCGCGTTTTTGGGTTTTCTGAAACGAGAGTTTTAGAATTTGTGGGTTTTGAAGCCACCAGAAACTCACTTTGTGAAACGACACACGAACAGTCCGGGAGGGCGGGCTCAAGGCCAAACCGAAAACCGAGCTGCTGGCCCTGCGCAGACAAACCGCTCGTCCGCTTCCTCAGCTGACGAGGCGGCTCTATCCCTTCTCTTCCGACAACGGAACACAGACGGGCGCCGGGGTGCTCAGTCGGGTGAGCATCTGCCTTCAGCTCGGGTCGTGTGCCCGGGGTCCTGGGATCGAGCCCCGCGTTGGGCTCCCCGCTTTGGCCTGCCACTCGCACTCGCACTCTCACTCCCTTTCTCAAATCTTTTTTCAAAAACGAGAACACAGATGAAGCACTTTAAGGCAAGAGCCCTTCTGTGGGCCTCACGGGTGGGGTGTGAGGTCTGACCTGTTCGCCGACGTGCTCGGGTCCCGCGGTGCTGACAGACTCACGTGGCCGGGAGGGGTGGCTGCCGTGGGAGGCGTGTGGCTGCCCCGGGCACTCTTCCAGCGAATCCCAGCAGGACACGCGGGCCTCGAGTCGGCCACGCCGGGCATCCTGGCCTGGCCCTCACCACGGAAGACAGAAAAGACATCCCCGCGCTTACCTTCCGACTTCATAAACAACCGCTTCTGACAAGACGGCAGACCTGGTGTCGGCGCCACAGAGCGGTGGGCGGCGCGCTCTGGGAGGGGGTCCCCCCCACTGCCCTAGGCCACGCTTCCCGGCAGCGAGCGGCCCCGGCCACAGCTCGGCAGTCCACACCGGCCCCCAGCCACGCCCTGTGCCCGTGGCGCCTGCCTCTCCGGCTCCGCGTCCCCCGTTCTTCTCCAGGGAACAAGCATTGCTCTCCTGACCCTGAACACAGCCAGACGGGCGTCACCTGCGCGCGGCTCTCCCTTGTGGCCTCCAAGGGCAGCGCCTGAGGAGGCTGACTGGGCGGGACAGGCCCAGAGCCGAGGGGGAGGCCGCAGGCCGGGGCAGGGGAGGCCCGGCTGGGGTGGGCCCTGAGATGGGGACCCCACGGCCGTCTGGCCTGTGACCCGGCCTGAGTGGACGAGACGCGCGGAGACACCGAGGCCGTGCGTCCGTCACACGCACTCGCGGACACGGTGTCCGGGTGGGAACCGGAGGGATTCGTCAGGAAACTGCCGGGTCCGGCCTCACCCCCACCTTTGTCCCTGCTGCTGCGGCTCGAACTTCCGTGTCCTTTTGCTCTGCGGAGGAGTGTCTGCTTTGGGGTTTGAGGGGCTGCACGGTGGAGCTCGGTGGCAGTCCCCGAGCGGTCCCCGAGGTCGTCTGTGCACGCCTGTGTCTCAGGCTCCCCGCAAGGCCTGTGCGCCGTCCCCCCCTTGTGCAGATGGGAGGGGGACAAGGCTCCAAGACGCTGGTGGCCGGCTCACGCAGCACGCCGCCGCGGGGGACGTGAGCCCCGCACCCCGTGTGCCCGGCTCTCCGCGGGGGCTTTCCAGGCGGGAGGAAGATGCACGGGGCTTATTCGCTACAGAAAAGCTTTTCATTCCCTAAGTAGCCGGGGCGACGTGTGTGCTGCGGCCCTCACCACAGGGACCGAGTCTGGGTGTGGCCGCCCCCTCTCCCCGCGAGGCCAGGGCAGAGGCACGAGCTCACCCCAGAAGAAGCGCTGTGAACCTCAGAACTCCAGAACGCCCGCTGTTTCTCGGAGAACGAAGACGTGTCTCCTTTTGAAGAGAGGGGCCCGTGACAGCTGTCGCACAGCACCCATTCAGGGCCACGAGTCCCAGCCACGCCGCTCGGGGCCTCGGCTGTGCTGGCGGGGATGGCCGGCTTGGCTCAGCAGACCGTGCCCTGACCCGCGGCCAAGTGCCCACAGACCGCCCAAGACGCTGGGGGCGGAAAAGTCTCCTCTGCCTCCTGCAACACGGCAGTGTGCCCTGCGGTTCCGGATGACCCACGGCCGGCTGGCACTGCGCCGGCTTCCTCCGCACACGGGTCTTCTCCGGCCCGTCCGTGCCACGGGAACCCCCTCCACGACCACAAGCCGTGGCCATGCGTGGACTGGCTCTTCAGACCACCAGTGCAGGGGGGTGGCCGCTGGCGGAGAACATGGCCCTGGGGATGACACAAGGACAGCACAGGGCGTGCGGGGGCTCTGGGAGGGTAAAGGGCCTCGGAGCAGTCCCATGACCCAGTGGTCTCCGGGCGACCTTGCCTGTAGGTACCAGGACATCTCAGGAAGCCTTCAGACCCGGGGAGAAGGCCGCCAGTCTCCACAGTCAGACAATGCACAGAAAACCCAAGAGAAATGAGAAATTTCCATTTTAATATAAAAGAGGCTCTGTGTCTGATAACTTCATTTGGGGAATTACACAGAACAGACTGGATACCCGCATTCACTGAAATTTAGTGTAAGATTATAGAGCATTTTAAATATAAAAATAAGACTTTTAATTACAAAAGAGTACCCGAGCAGCCCCGGATCCATCCACCTAACGACGGGAAAGTGTGAAAGCAGGGCCACATCCGGATACCGTTCCAGAGGCCACACGGTCCTCAAACCTCACAGGAAATTTGACACTGACACTTTTTTTTTAAATCTTTTAAACGAGGCAAACGATTTCCTCGTCAAGAAAGAGACAGACATCTGAAAGGTGCGGCGGGGATGCCGGGCTGAAGACTCCTCTGAGGCGACAGGGTCCTCCTGACTCGCGCGGCAGGCGGTGGGACCTCCCGCCCAGGGCATGCGGGCTGCGGTGGGACGGGTGGGCACCCAGTCCATGCTGAGGGCGACCCTCGTTGGCACACAGACAGAACCTTCCAGCTGGCACTCCTACTGGCTCTCGGTGTGGTTAAGATGTCCCTACAATGATACAAAAACACACGGTGGGAACGGATTCACCGCGGCTGTCACCCCCGCGCAGAACTGCACCTAAAATGACAGGCCGTCACTTGGGAAGAACGTTTTATTTCCGAGGTAAATACACGTTTACAGACTACACATAATGTATAATAAAGAAGATATTTAAAGCACTTCCTACAGTGCTTGTTACATAGGAAGTTCTCAATAAACATTATTTTTCTTCTCCCCTATAGTGCTATGAGGGGAAAAAGAGTGAAAATAAAATTTATATATTCATAAAGTAGAATTTTTAAAAATTATGTTGTCTATATATCGAGTAGGGGTCCAACACAAAGGCGCTGTGGCGGGTACCAGGCTCTGGACGCGCCCCAGGTTCGGAACAGTCCAGGGCCCCTGCCCACCTCGCCTGACGCCCCCACCTTCACCCGCAGGAGGAAACGGGAGGACCCGACGGCCCGGGGCAGACAGGCGGCCCCGCACTGAGCCCCTGTGAAATGACCGGTCCTGCCCAGCATCTAGGACCCTTTGTCCCACTTGGGCACGATCCCAGCAGAGAGCAGCGTGAATCCGTGGCCCAGCGGCAGGAGCCGGCAGGGGTCCTGCTCTGTAAGACCGCATCATGATGCCAGTGGGCTCCCCGGGCTGGCGGAGGCCAGGAAGGGTGGGTGGGGCCGGAAAGCCTGCTCCATGACCGTGTCCACTTCCGAGAAGGAGGTGCTGCTCTGAGCCATGGGCACCCAGCCCGAGAGACCTGGCACTGGCGAACAGTCGGGGAGGTGGGACCCAGGCTCGTGAGCTCCTGTGTCACAGACATGGCTCACCCAGTGGCTCGGAATGGGATGGTTTGGAGGCCACTGATTCTACCTGAGGGGGCGGGTCTGGAAGGCTTTACACAGGAGAGGTATCTTGAGTGGACCAAAAAGACACACTGGAATCCTACAAGGTGGGAGAGAGCCTCCCAGGCAATGAGAACAAGAGGTCAGAATGTTCTAGAACCAGAGAAGCCATCGGGGACGACGGAAGCCACGTTCAGAGCACACACAGGCAGGGATCTGGATGCAGGCTGCACCCAGATTGTGAAGGCAGGAGCTGAATTTACTCAGCAGGCCGGTGTTCCCAGCACAGGAAGACTGGCTGGTCAGGAGGGGACTGCACAAGGCCACCACCGTCTTCACCACTGCCGCCAACAGCGCCACCAGCACCACCAGTGCAGCGCTCGGAAACCAAACTTTCTTTTCAAGAAGGTCTTCACTGAGTCGTCTCCAACTAGCCCCCGTCCCCACCCTCCCTGTGCAATGGGGTCTTGCTGGAGGCAGAACGGACCAGACGGTAACAGTTACACAGACAGCCACGTCAGCATCAACACTGAGCCCCAGGACCTCAAGCACAGAAGAACCCGCAGAAACTGCTCCTTAACGCCCGTCGCCCAGCACTTGCCAGGTTCCCGCGTCACTCTAGTCACTCTTCTCAGCGTCTTCCAGTCTGTCACCGTCCATCTTGCAGTGCAGAACCACAGTGACACCACAAACCGGAGCCTATCTGTCCCTGACCGAGTGGTCAGGCATGCGGTCCCCGGACCTCGCAGTGCCCGTGGTGCACGCCAGCCCCCTGGGGCGCATGTGACAGCGGGGTCTGGGCGCTGACTGCGTGTCCGACTCCACAGGAGCGAGGAGAGTCGTGCCCGTAGGCCTGCGCTCGCTGACGATGCCGGTGCCTGAGCAGGCCTGAAATGTCATCTTGTAAGAAACCGTGGGAACATGTCACTCTTGATAAAATACACTTCCAACAATTTTCCACCAAAGAAAGATGGTTTGTTTTTTTTTTAAGACTTCATTTATCCACTTGATAGACAGAGATCACAAGTAGTCAGAGAGGCAGGCAGAGAGAGAGGAGGAAGCAGGCTCCCCGCTGAGCAGAGAGCCCGACGCGGGGCTCAATCCCAGGACCCCGAGATCATGACCTGAGCCGAAAGCAGAGGCTTAACCCACTGAGCCACCCAGGCGCCCTGAAAGATGGGTTTTGAAGACAGCTTTTATTTGTTTCTAATACTGGGACTAAAGGGGCCTCAGGCCCAAAGGGGTCCACATCTGGACAGGGCACAGGGAGTGTCAAAGCACAGATCCTCTCGGAGGCAGAGCAGGGGAAGCCTCTGGGCCTACGACGATCCTCCGGAAGGCAGACAGCTGACTTCCCATCAGAAACACAGAAGTCAGGAGGCAGTGAGAGGTCGTAGGCACAGTGAGGAACTACAGTCCATGCAGAGTTCTGGATGCAGCCAAACTAGCCTCCAGAGACAAAGGTGTTCCTAGGACAGCCGCAGGTACACAGGACAGGCTGTGGCGAGCAGACCTGCCTGCGACAACTACTGAACGGAATCCTGCAGGTCCAGGAACCCAAAGCCAGTCCTTCACATTTTTCTGAAAGTGCGAACTGGCCTTTCAACACGGCTCACCCTCTCCTCCGGGCAGAACAGATCTTCCCCTTCGAGAAGCTTTTGTTCTGTTCTTCTCGCCATCTGAAGACTTGCTGCTCCCCACCTCCAGAACAAATCACGGGACTGTGCCTGGTCTCCGAATCTCCACCGAGTAAGACTTCATCTCTCTCTCCCTCCATCTGAGCCACCATCCCGGTGCACCCACCAGCCTAGGGCCTCATGCTGTAGAGGGCCCCCCTCCGGCCCATTTCAGCTGTACCTCTCCACGGGGTAAAGAATCCGCAGAGCCAACTGGGTGTGTCCACCCCGACCGCGGTTCCCCTTCCAGACTCTTCTCCACGTTCCCCTGAGGACAGGCCGCTCCATGGCCCTACTCCAGAGGTTCGCTGTCTGTTGCAGGGAGGCTCTGTGAGGTGGGAGTGGGAGTGAGGCGCCTGGACGTGTCCTTTGAATGTGCTCAAGGCCCCGTGTCATGCAGGACAGAGCCCAGAAGCAGGGAGAGGCGTACCCAGCAGCCAGCTTTCCCACATCCCACAGGTCCCGGGACAGGACTCGGAGAAATTCAGGGATTCTGTATCGGAACCTGGCCTTCCGCCTTGTCACGAAGGCCGCGGTGTCAGCGAGCACGTGAAGCAGCTGAGGAGAGCAGGGCCTACATCAACACAAAGGACACCTGATTCTTGAGGTGACTTTTTTTTTTGCCTCCATTCCAGATTTTTCCATAGCTCGGAGGCTCTGGAACTTGCTGTAGCCTCATCTGTGTAGGACCCTTCTAGGGCATGGGAATGGACAACAGGAATAACTCAACAGTCGGCAGTGCTCAGCAGCTTCCAGTGAGCAACTCGGAACAACACTGAGCAAACTTTATCATCTCCTCCCACAGATCACCCTCAGAGGACCAAGGTCGGTAACTGCTCCATTTGGGGCGGGGGGCGGGGAGGGCAAGTGGGTAGGACTGACGCGGGGAGGTGGAGGCGGCCAGGTGGCATCCCGTAACCTTGCCCATGCGTCCGAGGTGGAGTCGGGTGCTCGTGCTGGGGAAGGAGATCTAGGGCTGAACCTGGGCTGAGGCTCGTGCTGGGCGCAGGTCCCCCAGCCCGAGCGGGCGACTCACAACACGCACATCCCAGATGTATGAGGATGGGGAGCACCGCGGAGGACTGTTGAGCTGGGGACAAGCCGGGAACGTGGAGGAATGTACATTCTGGAAAAGCCTCGAGTTTACAACAAAAAACCACACAAGCCGCACGCCCAGCTTCCGTGGACATCGGAAGTGGGCACGAGGGCAGGCTGTCCGAACTCGTGAGCGGCCGCTCTCCCCCAGAACCGTCCCAGCGCGGACCCATGCGTCCGGGGCGCGGAGAGGACGCCGCCGCGGTCTCCAGCAGGCGCCCCTGTGAGGAGCCCGAGCACTTTAATGAACCCACTCACCCGGGGCTGCTACTGTCTTCTAAATTTTAAGATTTTTCGTTTTACCCCTTTTGACCGCTCTCACCCTCGACGTTTGGCAGCCCACGCGCCGCTCTCAGTCTCTACACGCTGCTTTTCTTCTCCAAAGACTCCACGCGTAGTGGGAGTCTTCTTCTGACTTCTCTCGCTCAGCACAAAGCCCCTGAGGTTCACCCACGTTGAGGATTCACCCACGTGTTGCAAACGGCAGGACGCCATCCTTTGTTTATGGCCGAGGAACGCTCCGCTGTGCGTACACGCGGCTTCTCTAGCCGCTCACGCGCCCTGCGTTCGAAGGTTCGTCTTACATCCGACAGGCAGGAGGGCTGTGTCCCGGCACTGTCCCTGCAGCTGCTCTTGGGTTTCTGGGTAGGTAAGGACAGCGGCTGGAAATGACAGTTTATTTTCTCCTGTCCGATCCCTACACTACTGCTTCTTTTCGGTTGTCTTTATGCGCCAAAAGTCAGAGCATCATCCCTCCCCCGGCAGTCAGGCACCCGGCCCACGAGCGGACTCAGCGCGCTGAACAGAAGTGAGACGGCCGGCGAACCTGTGCTCCTCTCTGTCAACACAAATGCTTCCACGAAGGGGGACAAGCCCCAAACTCCCCAGGATAAACACTTCTGTTTCTGGTTTGCTGAGTTTTATTCTGCGTGGAATTGGGGATAACTAGATGCCGTTTCTGCATGGACCAGATGATCATTTGGGGTTTTCCTCCTTTGGTCCAGTAGCCACTTTCTAACGTGAACTCACCCACCTGTTACTTCACAGAGGATTTCTGCTGACCTATAAAGCCACCTGCGATGGTAGCTTTTGGGTTATCTTTCACAACTCATCTCAATCCCATTATTACTGGTCCGTTCCTGGTCTCTTCTGGAGTCAGTCTGGGCGACCGCATTCCCTGGGTGGGGGCGGGGGGGCTCCCACTCTGGTCATCCTAGCCTTGTGCTTGGTACAGCCGGTCCCCATGTTCACACGCGCACTGTCCCCTTTGAGTGCGTCAAAGACGTCATGCCAAGGTTTCCCCAACAAGAGGTCCGGGGTCAAAGCACCACCCGCCCCGAACAAGCCCTCCCGCCTCCCCAGCAGGTCCACAGAACCTCATTACCTTCCCCTTCACCGTGATGATGTGTGCAGACTCCACGCCCAACACTTCAGGAGAACGAAACAGCTACAGACAAAAACGCAACACGGCCTCACGGAGCACCGCGTAGCCGGCGGGGAGCGCACGTGAGAGAAACGCCTGAAGCGCCCTGCATCCCCCGAGTCCGCCCGCCTGAGGAGAAAGCAGCTCATCGTCCTCAACTTGGGGTGTCTCCTTCTCAGCAACATCTTTTACTCCTTTAGTTTGTATCAACGTTTTACATGTTCACACTGGCTCTCAACAGCCTCATACTACACGCGGTCTTCTGTAATGCCCGTAATTCATCCGTTTTTACTGTGTATACTTCATTGAGTTAATATACCCAAACTGATCTATCCACTGTCCTATTGGACAGGTGGGTTGTTTCCGGCTTTATGCGAGCGAGCAATGCCACTTAGTCTAAGTTCTGTACACATTTCTTCGAGCATCTGTTAAGAGTCCCAGGAAGCAATCTTCTGGGTCACCCGGAACAGCCACCACCACTCTGAGCAGGTACCTGCTCTGCAAGTCACCGAGCCTCGAACGAGGTGGGCCTCGAACGAGAGGGGCGGACCCTTTCGCTCCGCATTCTCACCCGCACGTCCATCGTCAGCTTCCAGTGAGCAACCCGGCACACTGTTCAGACTCCGTCTCCTACGGATCATCTTTAAAGGGCTCGGGTTTGGCAAGCAGTTCCTTTTGGATCAGGGGAAGGGATACGTGGGTAGGACTCAAGTGGGGGGAGGTGGACTAAGGCTAGAGGACAGAGGATGTCCCGTATCCTCCACACTGGAGCTTTGTTCCTATTTTTTTCTTGCTAATTCGATGCTTTAGGTTGATACCCTTAATTACTAGCAAGGCTTAACGTCCGTTTACATTTACTGGCTACTTTGGTTCCCTCTTCTCTGAACTGCCATTTTGCAGACTGTCCATGTATCTGCTACACTCCATTTGTATGTCACAAATGTCTTCCCTGCCTTATGGATCTTCTAAAACCGTAATGAGGAACTTCGATATGCAATGTGTCTTATGTACGTAGTCAACTGTATCCATATTTTTCCCGTGTGGCTTTATTAGATTTTGTACTTTGCACACTTAGGGTCTTTAACCTTCCACCCACCTCCCAAGACTGATATGTGTGAGGGAGACATCTAGTCTTCTTTTTCCCCATAAGATGGCCAAACATCTTGGCACAGTTAGTGGACTCTGTGCTTCCCAAATGACCTGCTCTACCATCTCTGCAATGCATATACCCAAGTTTAAAGCCCACAGACTTACGGCACTGGTCTACTTCCCCACCCCTGGGCCAGGAGCACACTGTCGGAATTCTCGCAACTTTGTAATGTGTCTTGACGTCTAACGGTGACCTCTACCACCTGTTCTTCCATTCTTCCGCTTCTAAACTGGCTGCCTACACGTCTTTCTTCAATTCTGGGAAATTCTCAGCTACTGTCTTTTTAAAAGCCATAAGTCTTTTCATTATCCTTTTCTTTTCTGTTCTCTAAATTCATTCCTTCTGGACTTCCTGACAGAACTTCCATTCTTAGGGGCGCCTGGGTGGCTCAGTGGGTTAAAGCCTCTGACTTTGGCTCAGGTCATGGTCTCAGGGTCCTGGGATCAAGTCCTGCATCAGGCTCTCTGCTCAGTGGGGAGCCTGCTTCCTCCTCTCTCTCTGCCTGCCTGTGATCTCTGTCTGTCAAATAAATAAATAAAATATATTTTTAAAAAATTAAAAAAATTAAAAAAAAAAAAAGAACTTCCATTCTTTCTTCTGACTCCCAATCACAATTTCGTATTTTCCAATTCATGCTGTTTTGGATGACTTCCCTGGACAAACCTAGTTCACCAGCTCTGTCCCTAACTCTGCCTCACTTCAATGATTGTACCATTCACTTTGATTGTATCCTTCACTTTTAGAAGGGCTTTTTTGGGGGGGGTTGACCTTCCAATTCTTTTTTCACACTACCCTATCATCATGGCTCTGTTTCTTCTATCTTAAATCTTATTATTTTTGAGAGCGAGAGAGCGAGAGAGAGTCCGTGAGGGGGAGGAGGGGCCGAAGGAGACGGGGAGAGATTATGTCAAGCAGATCCTCGCTGAGTGCAGAGCCCAGCACGGGACTCGATCTCACGACCTGAGTTGAAACCAAGTGTTATAGTGTCAGTCGCTTAACCCGCTGCATCACCCAGTGCCCCTGACTCTATTTCTTATTTTTTTTTGAAATTCAAAATAATTATCTTTATAGTGAACTTCATACAGTGAAGGTCTTTCAGAATCTTGGAGGTTTATATTTTGTTTGTTGTCCTTCCAGATGGGACCCCAGCCCCACAGTGGCTTATCTGTTTATGTCGTTATGTTGTTCTGATGGGACATCCTCCGTGCAGACGGCCTCAGCTCTGAATCCTGCGTGCCCTGGACGGTGGAGGTGTCCCCGAAGGATGATTCTGCATCTGCCACTGTCCAAGGCCTTAAAGGACTTCAAGAGCCTGTATCTATTTTTATGTTCATGCTTTCTTTTTGGTTCTTGTAGTACTAGGACAGAACAAACATGGCGCCCACATCCGTGTATGGCCTGGTATTTTAATTTCTAATGCCCTTAAGGTACAAGCAGTTCTCCCAGGCTCAGAACTTTTTGCAAGGGTCCAGATTCTGGCTCCCATGCCTCCACGGGTCAAAGTCACATCTGCCTCTGGGCATTAGGAGTTCGCCCCCTTGCCCTCGGGCCCCTCCCCGCCCCATGCCAGGAGCAGCCCCAACAAAGGAGGACCTCACCACGGCCACCAGGATGTGTGTGCACGCACAGACCGCCCGTGTACCTGGCAGCGCCGTCCACCCACAGAAGGCAGCACGCATGTGGGTGCAGCCGAGCGGCTCCGAGCGAGTCTACGTGACGTTTTCCTTAAAGTGCTTCTGACCCACGGCACCATCTCCTCGCAGTTTCACTCACTCTATTTAGAGAGAACGAAGCACTCATTTCATTTTTCTAGTCATCTCAAGGCTCTGTGTTCCTTCAGAGCCTGGAAATGAAATCCATAACACAGTTTTAAAAAAAGAGAAAAAACCACACTATGTTCCTGGTTCCTGCACTCTAAAGACATTCACCGTCAGAAGCTAAATCCAGGGGCACCTGGGTGGCTCAGTGGGTTAAAGCCTCTGCCTTCGGCTCAGGTCATGATCCCGGGGTCCTGGGATCGAGCCCCACATCAGGCTCTCTGCTCAGCGGGGAGCCTGCTTCCTCCTCTCTCTCTGCCTGCCTCTCTGCCTACTTGAAGACAGTGTACACAAGTCAATCCAAATGCCTCTGTTCTGGGATTCACCTTTGGCTGTCCTGACACAGCCAGGCCCTTCTCCTGGCCAGAGCATTCCTCTGGTCAGAGTCATCCAGCACTGAGCCTTGGCCAAGGAGCTGTCCCTGCATCTGGGCGAGGCGGCCGTGAAGACCCAGGCCCCCACTGCGGGTGAGAGCCGCTCGCTACGCCCAGGGCGGGACAGGGAAGCCGTGAGCACGCGGACCGGCCAGGAGGCGCAGAGAGCACCGCGAGCCTGCCCACAACCACGGGGGCCCCGACTCCTTATCTCTCAAGGGATGGAGCTGAACAAACTCAAGGATCCTTGACAAACCTGGGCCAAACGGACAGGCGTGATCTGATTCTCACAGAAGCGGTGACGTTTCCCTTGGTTCCATCTGGTGGCGTTTTCTCGTCTCAGGCTAAGAAGAAAGGACCGACAAGCACGAGCTTCTGCAGAAACGGGACACAAAGGGCAAACGCGCTGCACCTCGGCCTTCTCTCCTCTGTGTCAGGACGTCACATTTTCATCCCCGCCTCGGCCGCAGCCTGACGCCTGGGCCACGGGGCGCGAGCACGGCAGCATCCGCCGCGGGCCGCAGACTGGGGACAAGGGCGGACCGTGCGCGCCAGCTCCTGGGCCACTCCTGGGCCACTCCTGCCTCGGGGCTTTGCCGACAGGTGTCGTGGAGGCAGGAAGCAATCACGGATAAGACAGAGAGGCAAACACAGCAAGTATTTTAAAGGTCACCCATTTAGAGATCAAAAGTGCGAAGAAAACAAGTGTATCCATTCAGAATCAGAACGTTCCCCCATGGGCTGGCCCGGATGGCCCTGTGGGGACGCCAGGCAGCGGACATGGCCCAAAGCCCGGACGCCCCGGCCTGGATTTCTGCTCCCGCCTCTCCCCGCAGTGGTGAGACAGCGCATCCCGGCGCCAACAAGCGAGCAGCACAGAGGCGGGGAGACGGCTCCCTTCGCGCCTGCCCCCCGTCCCCCAGCACTCGTGAACGGGCTGCTACCCAGAGTCCACTTGTTGCGGGGCGGGGGGGGGGGGGTCGGTGTGTGTGTCTATAAAGCCAAACACCTGCTTCGCGCGCTGGCCTCTGAGCGGCAGTTCGCTGGCAGCCCTGGGCAGCGAACTGCCCCGAACAGCCCTGAGCGGCAGTTGGCTGGGTCAGGTCCTGACATGCAGGTCGCCCCGATAACACAGCGAACCGCCAGAGCGCGACACAGAAGGGCCTGACTGTCTCCCAGGCTAATGCCAGGCGGCTCCGAGCTGGGCCAGGGGCTGTCCGCCCTCCCGAACACCGAGCACGCTGGCCTCAACCTGGAGACCCAGAGGCCCGTGCTTCCAACAGCAATCTTTCTCTTTTTTCCCCCCAGGTGGACTTGTCCTCTTTAGATAATTAAACCCAAAAGGGTCTAGTCAGAGAGGGACCTAGGGACTCGCACAGGGAGTTTAACTGGCTTCAAGCACACTAAGGGAGGAAGAGCAGAAAAGCCCCGTGGGGGAGGGCGAGGCAACCAGACACTCCCTCCCCAACAGCCTCAGCCTCCCCCAGGGCCAGGAGCCCAGGCCACTCACAGAGCTGGGACCACGGGGACAAGTCTGCAGGAGCTGGCACCCTGGAGGGAGGGGCAGAGAGAGAGATGTTCCCGCTCCGGCCGGCCTGTCCCCTTACCCCCGCGTCCAGGTCAGAAACCAGAAGCCGAGGAGTCCCCACAACGCAGAGCAGAGCAGAGGCAGGGAAGGTTGCTAAGGAGGAACAGGCAGTTGCGAGGGCTCCTGTGCCGGGAGCTTGGATGTCAGAGACCAGACACTCCTGACAGCCAGCATCTCCACCTCAGCCAAGGAAGGAAATCTGTCCTTCCTGGAGTTTTCTGCCTTACTACCCCCTCAGCCCACCGGAGCTTCGCTCGGTTGCTTGGAGAGCTCGCAAAGCCCTGCCAGGTTTCACTTAATGGGTCAGAATCCGCAGAGGACGGCGTGGTCTCCACCCTCCCCGCGGCTGCCGCGGACCCCGTGCCGGGCCAGCCGAGCCAACCCGAGCAAGGAAGCGGGGGGCAGGGCTGGGCCCAGAGGAGCAAGCACCTGTGAAGGATGGGGGTCCGCGCGCGGCTGGCGGCACTGCTTCTGGGCTCGGGGCCCCCATGGGGCAGCACAGAGCAGTGGGGTAGACACCCCGGAGCCAGAGCACCACACCTCACCCCAAGGACGGGGACGGGTCTTCCTGCAGGTGTCAGTCACCTGAGCGGGACACAGCAGAGCTCAGAGGAGGCGGCTCTGCCCCGGCAGGGACCTTGCAGCAGCCGAAGCTGTGGTCCCCGCACAGGCAGCCGGCGCAGACCTACAGAGAGGGGACCACACGCCAACCTGGAAATGAGGCGGGGAGGCCAGCTAAGAAAGGCCCCGCACACCTGTGAAGCCAAGACTCCGCACTCAAGAGAAACGGTTCATGTTCAAAATGAGGAAAAGCTCAGGAGAGAGAGCAGGTGCTCGGGCACGAAGCTGAGAGCGCGTGAAGATTCAGGGCAGGACCCGCCCGTCGGATGAGGTCCTGTTCAGTCAGAAGCACGCCAGGAAACCAGGTGCAAGCGAGGTGATGGGGGAACAGGGTGGTGATGGGGAGCACAAAGAGGTGATGAGGAGGCACCGAGGGACGTTATAGTGAGAGCAGCACCAAAGCAGCCGAGACTCACTGGCAGGTTTCCCATTAGGGCTCCACAGACCCCTCAATACAAACTTTGCTTCTCTTTGACCCCAGGTCCCCACCCTGGGTCCGCTCTAGGAAAACGGTACAGGACAGGGCACACTCACGCACACGAGTGCACATTTGTGAATGGAGCCGTGTATCTAATAAAGTCTTCTGGAATTTGGAATTGCTGCCCATCTGTGATTTACTGTTAAGCACCTCTCCCTGGGATCTCACAGTTCTAAAAATACTATTTGCTTTTTATTTAACACTGAACCTTCTGATGTTCCAGAATACAAAAATGGTGTCTTATTATTTTAAAAGCTTAGGAGAGAAACTAGCCATATTATTAGAAAAAGAAGATATATGCAGCTATAGTCTGTTCAAATATCAAGAGGTGTGACTTTTCAAATTCACATTTCAATCTTTATTTACATAAGACTTTTAGAAACAGTGGGTGTAAATATTAAATCACCCAAGCCTGGGTGAAATTTTATTGAGAATAACTACAGATAAAGGGAAACTGATTTTTTAAAGTCGGTTTCTGAAATTTAGATGAAAAGAATATCGAGCACTAAGGGAAAAAATGATGTATTTACCTATCAATATAGGTTCTCTGCTCACAGATTCATTTCCTATGAAACAGAACAGAGGCAAGCTTGGGGAGTTACAAAGGGAGGAAAAATCCTAATCAAATAGAAACTGTTGTTCAAACAGAATATTAGCTAAAATGATCCAATCAGTTGCTTGAGCCAAATTTTTTTTCTTTAAGCCATTCATGCCAGAACATAGCATCTCAGAGCATTAAGAATCCATATGACGTTCCAAGTGAGTTAGAGTTAGTCACTCATAATGGGGCTGCCTTTCTCAAGGTAAACCTTATGTAATTGTATTCCTGGGCATGTGTGCCTGTTATAGGAATCGACCTAAAATACAGTAAGTTCTAATTACCAGATCTCTGACTTTACTATTGTTCAGGATTATAGCACAGAATGCAGCAGCAGAAATTCTCCTGAAAATAAGAGTATGAAAAGCACACCTTCACAGAATGAGTTGGACACTAAGCTTTGTTTTCCTATTTCTACAATGACTTCAGACGATCGGCAGTTCACGTGGGTCATAACTGACACAGCGCTAGGTCTTCAGTTAAAACAAAATCCGTGCCTCTCACTGTAAAACATGTAAAACCCGGCAGCCTGTGGTATGCCCATTCAAAATCTTACAGTGGATCAACCAATCTTTTGCTGACCAAAACAGAGCAATACAATTCTCTAAACCCTGCAGAGGGAAGTCTAAGAAACACTCACGTGTACAGAGTACACACCCCAGTTTCTACACACACACACACACACACACTCTTCTCGTGGTTTCTATGTGGCAATTAAATGTAATTCTATTTTATTCCAATATTAACATTCTAAGTCTAAAATACAAAAAAAAAAAAAAAAAACCACACAAGAATTACAGAGGTTACCAAGGACATTAATTTGTTTTTAGAATAAGCGCAAAATTAATAACAATTGTACTATTATGCTTGTGTGTACTTTACGGTACTCTGCCCAACAAAGGAAACTGAGATTCTGACCAGCCATTATAGACCCCTTTATGTTGAATTAACAGTGTGAACACTGCATTTCTCCTTTCTCCTCCTGAAATCTGCAGTTTCTGTGAAGTTTATGGGAACACCAAAGAAAGTTTAACCAGGAAAGAAGAAAAAAATGTCCATTCCTATTCCTATTTTTATAATTAACTGAGGTCAGGGCTTTGCTCCAAGATGCCCTCAAATGATCTCTTTAACTGTATCCGGTGGCCTGTTCCCTTTCCTGAACCCTGTGTTGAGAAAAGATTTTAAGTGCATTTTCATTTCTATTTCCAATCTGAAGCTGGAAACAAATCAGTTTGCACCCCAGCAGAAGCCAAGAAAAGCTTAAATCAATCTGCACCTTTTTATTTATATCCCTCATTCCTTAGAAAGGTAATTGCCGTTTTTATTAACGTTGTTTTATGGATCTAATATTTACGAACAAGTCTGTCTTTTATGTCACACAAGAAGGTTAATGCACTTACAGACTCCCCCGCAATACATCTCGGGCAAGGCTGGGCCGAGCTCCCTCCACCGTTGAGAGGAATCTAGTCAACAAATCAGAGCCGCAGACGCATCAGTACAGACACTATTTACACTTTTTATTAAAATATTCAAGTGGGTCACAGCTGGCTTGGTGGGAACAGGAACCTACCCCGACACGTGGCCGCCCCTCACCACTCCAGGACACCGGGGCGCTGAGGTTTGTGGGGGGGCAGGCCCACTCCGGCCCGGCTGCCTCTCCTCTCCTGCATGCCCGTTTCTGAAAGACACGAAACATCACTTGAGGTGGCTCCAGGAGCACGGGACACTAATTGGATTTGCCTTCCGTGAACTTCGGCAGCAAACACAGACCCCTGCAGAGTTGCATGAGTTTATAGGATGTCTGAGGGGTGATTTTAAACGTCATCTTTCAGGAACACATTCCATCAATTACATTTAACTTCATTATTTCTAGCACTGTTTGGTGTTTACTTGGCTTTATGGATTTAAAATAGACATTTTAAACAACTTTGGTTAAAACTCTTCTAATAAACTCTTATGACTGGTTTATTGATATTGAAAATATACAAAATCTATCAATTTTGATCTGGAAACTAGTTACATGCTTTAACACATTTTGCCTAGTTCCAAGTTCCATACTTTCTTAATACAATATGAATAATTCACAGGAGGATAATTCTTTGTTTCATTGACACTGAAGAGCAAATTAATTTTACTTATTTTCAGGTTGTACACATGCTCTGTAAGTGACAGCCTTCGGGAAAGTTAGCATTTGGCTTTTGCTTCCCCATGAACTAAAAAGATAAATCACAAAAGCAATCCTCAAACACTAAAGGAAAAAAAAAATTCACTCTCAAAATCCCAAGACTTTGTGCATTTTCTGTACAACTTTGCGTTCAGCAACACAAAGTTGAGAACCAGGAAGAGTTTTGCAAAGGGTGGTGAAGTCCATGCCTTACCCCCAGGGCCAGCCTGCAGACTCTGCTGCTGGACAGCTCCCACCAGGTCAGAAAACAAAGCCCTCACACCCCCACCCTCTGCTTCTCTGGTCTCTTGCAAACCATCATCATGGTTCCCACCCGATTTGCCTCTCATCTGTACTATTACTTGTACTTTCTAAACTGACTTTTTTTTTTTTTAACTTAATGGATTCATTCAATACAGAAGCCTTATATCATGGGTTTGGAGTGCTAGATTTACTGTTCTCTAACATGCCTTAAAAGATTACAGGGAAATTTTGAAATTAAACCAGAAAATGCTGAACTCTGAGCCCCTCAGCCCACAGAGAAGAATTTCTTGGGTGAGTGCTTGACCTCTGGATGGTGAAGACAAGACTGGCTACACAGTCACTGACTTCTGTATGGTTCCCCAAATGAAACTACAAATTCTACATCAAACCACACCCTGGGCATAATGAAGCCAGAGAATGTGAAATATGAAGAAAAGGGTAAGAGAAAAGCCACTGGATCCTGGTGTGGGCCCCTTAGGCCCCCACCTCACACGTGCTGTCACAAGCTCCAGGGAGCCAGGGCAGAAGGAAAGACCACAGGACAGAGAGGAGCACCGAGAAGGATGAGAAGTCCACATGAACATGAAGACGTTCTGACGTGCCCGAGCGCCTGCATCAGCCCACACGCAGCCTTAAGGGGACAGACACCATTTACAGAGGCATTTCCAGGAAGACAACAGGCAAAAGGGGAAGGGAGAAGCACCCTTTGGCACCTGAGTGGTGAAGCTAAAAGAGGAAGAGGAAAAGCGTGGGGTTGTAGGAGTAAAGAGGAAATAGCATCAGATTCACCCCAGCCCATCCTCACCAAAGCCAAGCAGCCAACAGCTACCACGGCGTCACCTGCACCAAACAAAGAGGCTGCCGCCAGACTTGCGATCTTTCACCAGAGAAACATCCTCCTGAAAACCACCGCAAGTCAAAAGAAAATTGGAATTTACACTCCCAAAACATAATTAAACATATTCAAACATTTGAGGGTATGACAAACCACCCTGAATTAGAAATGCAGAATTAAAAACAGAAAAGGACAAAAACGGAGAGAGCAAGGGATTGGTAAGTTGGACTCAGGATAGTAATGGAAAAAAATAAAATCACCTCAGAAGTAAGGAACCGATTACAGAGCATCCAAGAAGAATAAATTCAAACAAAACTAACAAAGGGCACGGAGGAAAGACAGGATCACAACCAAGAGGAGGACAGCAACAGAAAGACTGGAAAAGGGGAGGAAAGCAAAACAATACAGCAAAGCTAACATTTAACTCTGTAAGAAAACTCCCAGAATAGAAAAAGGCCCAAATCTTCAAAGGAAAGGGCTCACAGCGTACCTGGGAAAAGGACTCAGAAGCATCAACTCTGAAATGCCTCCCAATGAAACAAGGGATTTCAAAGGAAAAGACAAAGTCCTCAGGGCCCGAGGGCAACAACCAATGACTATGCAATGACTATGGCAGGCGATTTCTCAGAACCAACACACATGCACCCCAACGAGGCAGCAACATTTTTTTTTAATTCAATTAAAGTATGAACCAAGACTTTAAAATCCAGCCATCCTTCAATTACCAAGCCCACAGAAATGCAGTCTTTGACAGCGTGACTCTGGAGAGGAGGACACCCAGCCAACCTTTCTTGAGGACTCTACGGGAGGTAAGCTTCACCTGCCCCGGTGATGACTGCTACAGCAGAAGGATTTGGGAGACACACATAAAAATACTTAGATGTACACATTAGGCCGGAATAAAGGTGCACTGAAGCTGAAAGACCCATGTGCAAATATGACACACAGTGACAAAACAGAAGTAATTCAACTAAAAAATGTGAGATGAAGGAAGAGGTAAAGAGTGAAAACTGTGAGTAACGCACAGGTGATTACCGTATATGCAACAGGTGTGCACGAAAGCATGTGAGAAAAAACCAAATCAGACAATAAAGAGTTCAACAAAAACAGGTTACTAAGGACACAGAAATAGGTTTAAATACAAAGGTATTGACTAGAAAATACAAATCTCTCTAAATCCAAAATAAAAAATATAAAAGTGAAGACTACAGATCTTATAAAGGAATTGCAAATACAACAAAATACGCAATATACAGTAGAGTCCATACCCTGATAACATAGAAAAGACATTTTCCTCAAGAATCTCTAGCACATTCCCTACAAATGGTCATATATTAGGTCACAAAGAAAACATCAACCATTTCCATAATGGTTTAAATATCCACTTGGATATTTAAAATATCTATTGTTGACATAAATACAAACTAAAAGTATAGAATTTTAAAAAATAATTACACAGAAAGCACAGAATCTATGGGATGCATTTAAAGCAGTAATCAGAGAAAAATTCATAATAACATTTTTATCAATAAAAATGAAAAAAAAAAAGACATTAATCAACCAACATGCCTTAGCTTGTTAGTACCCCAAAACAAAATGCAAGAAAACATGGAAGGAAAAGCTGACTAATGAGGGGAGGTTTTCTACTAAAAACAGCAAAGCTAACTAGTAATTAATTCTAAGTCTAATGGCTTTTTGCAGGGCTGGGGGACGGGAATTAACAAAGTAGACAATCTACCAGCTACTTGATCAGGAAAAAAGGGGAGAAAAAACAAATGAGGAGAATAAGAAATGACACAGGGTAAGTGACCAGTGAAACAAGAAATTTTAAAAATCCGAAGAGACTCCTTTGTAGACCTCCATGCAAACAGACTCAAGCATGTTGCTGGCAGGGACAGCTCCCCAAGGAAGCTCAGATGGCCATGACCGAGACTGACCCCACCGTAGTCAGAGAGCCAAACCGGATGAAAGTCAGAGAAGACAAAGTTTGCCAAGGAGGCACCTCCCCAGGAGCATCAGGCCAGAGAGCTTCACGGGGTTCTACCAAACGCTGAAGACCAGAGAGTTCCAGTGCCCTACGTAAACTGCTCCAGAGCACGGACGGGGATGGAGAAGTCCCCAAGTCCTTTTACGAAGTAAGAGTAATACTGATACACCAGGTAGAAAAGAACAAAGAAAGAAAACCATGACCAGTGTCCCTCATGGATATCAATGCACAAATATTAAATAAAACATTAACAAACAGAATCTAACACCACAGGAAGAAGCCACATACCATGACCAAGTACGATTTTTTCTAGAAATGAAAGTTGGGTTCAATATTGGGAAATCTGGTATCATTCCTTGTATTAATAAACCTAAGAAAAAGATGTATGATGATACCAGTATCAGTATGTATCAGTATCATACTGATGATACTGAAAAATGCTTAAAACTTAAAACCCATTTATAAAAATTACAGGAAACAGAAATTGAGAGTTATATTCTTAACATGATAAAATATACATACTTTATTCCTAATGAGAGTATCTTATTTAATGGGAAAAGACTAGTGGCATTTCCACTAAAACCAAGGCGAGGATGTCCAGTCTCCATTTCTGCTTACGACCACCCTACCCTAGAGGCATTACATTACCCTAAATAATTACGAAAGATAAATCAAATGGAGGCATAAGAATGGGCTAGGAAGTAAAACTATCACTGTTTGCAGATGTCATAATATGCATCTGGACACCCCCCAGAGAATCAATGACAAAACTAACCCAAACAATGAAAGAATCAATTGACTAGTAGGACACAAAGTTAATATTAAAAATTGCCTTGAAATATAAAATAACAAGTAGTTAGAGAACATCCCAATTCAGATCATTATAACAAGGAAGAATGAATGTTTAGGAATAACTTTAATAGGAACTGCACTCAACCTGTACAAGGGGGATGTAAAACATTCTTGCAAGACATGAAGGTAGAAATGAACAAATGAAAAAGCATCTCCTATTGTTGGTTAGGATGACTGAACATTAGAAAGAGGACAGTTGCCCCTAGGTAAATTTATCAAGTCAATGCAATGCCAGTAAAAACACCAACAGACTACGGTGTAGACTTGCATGGGTTGGTAATAAGGGTCATATGGAAAAACAAACACGCAAGAATGGCCAAGAAAGGGGCGCCCGGGTGGCTCAGTGGGTGAAGCCTCTGCCTTCGGCTCAGGTCATGATCTCAGGGTCCTGGGATCGAGCCCCGCATCGGGCTCTCTGCTCAGCGGGGAGCCTGCTTCCCTTCCTCTCCCTCTGCTGCCTCTCTGCCTTCTTGTGATCTCTGTCTGTCAAATAAGTAAATAAAATCTTAAAAAAAAAAAAAAAAAAGAATGCCCAAGAAAACCCTGAGGGGAAAATCAGAATCTATGGGATGCCTTTAAAGCAGTAATCAGAGAAAAATTCATTAGACTAATATTTTTATCAATAAAAATGAAAGAATAAAATTAAAACTACTGGACACAAAACCGTATATAAAGACTCTACTTTTAAAAAGGGTTAAAAGGGTAGAGCCGGTGACGGACAAATGGGACTGAATACAAAGTGCAGAGATAAGCCTGACTGCACACAGAACTCTGCCACCACACGTCGCTGGGCTAAAGACGGGCCTTTTACTACATGGTGCCGGGACAACGGGGTAGCTGTTTGAAAAAAAGATGAAATCAGATGTGTGTTTTGTATCATATATATGAACGAACCTCAGGTGGACTAAGGGCCTAAAAATGTAAGAAAATGAAACCACAGAATTCCTAGGAGAAAACGGGCGAGCTGTTCGTACAGACAGACTTTCTCACTGTGACTCCATACCCAGAAGCAATGAAACAAACACGGATGAATTGGACTACATAAAAATAAAAATGTCGGCAGGGCAAAATGGAACAAAACAAAGCAAACGGTGCCCTCGACTGCACAGAATGTAAGTGACAAACTGGAGGAAGTCTTTTCAGCCTATACCACAGGAAAAGGGCCACTCCCCTTAATATATGAAACTCTCCTGGAAAATGAGGGACAAAGAACCAAACACACAAAAGAAACATGGAAAAAAGCCATGAAGAGACAATTCACAAGAAGTTTACAAGTCCATGCTCACTCACACGTAGAGGAGAGCAAGCGAGAAGACCGCACATGGCACTCGGCATCTACCAGACCGGCCACGGCCGAGATGGGAAGCGGACTCTGTTGGAGGCTGTACGGAAACGGGCTATCCTGCACTGCAAATTGTGCAGGAAACCGGTGCTACCTAACAAAAGCTATAAACAGACTTTTTAACCCAGAAATTACACCTATAGGAACTTACCCAATAGGCACACCTCAGACAATATGAGAAAAAAGGCAGCACAGGGTTATTCACTGTAGCCCTAGTTAAGCTGGAAGATCCCAGAAACCACCTCAGTAGGCACAGGCACAAGAGCAGCTGGAGAAGCACCTGGAGAAGCAGCTGGAGAAGAACCTGGAGAAGCAGCTGGAGAAGCAGCTGGAGAAGCACCTGGAGAAGAACCTGGAGAAGCAGCTGGAGAAGCAGCTGGAGAAGCACGGCACAGCTCAGCAGCGTGGCTCCAGACAGCTATAAAAACCAGGGGAAGACCTGCGCGGACCAGCTTGTGGTGATTCCCAAGATTTACAGCGACGGGAAAAAGTGCAGAAGAAGAAGAGAATGCAAGAAGGGGGTTGAGCTTCTGCCTGGGCCAGAGGTGCCAGACACCTGCCGGGGCAGAAGCAGGAGTCTGGCGGAGCCTCCGGTCCCCAAGGCCACCAATCTGAGCATCTGCCAGTGGATGTGGGAACACTGCGGCCAGGGATTTCCAGATTTTCACATTTACCTCAGCTCACTTCCCCACAGATTGACAGCCTGGAATCCTAAGGAAGACCAAGACTCCTAACAGTCAGCCAAGTTCCTCAGTTCTTTAATTTGCATTAGAAACACAGCTTTTGGCTTTAACAACGGGGAGGAGTCAAGATGGTGGAGAAGTAGCAGCTGAGATGCCATCAGGTCAGAGATGAGCTAGACAGTTATCAAACCATTGCGAACACCTACAAATCCAACAGGACACCGAAGAGAAGAGGAGCAGCAATTCTAGAAACAGAAAATCAACCACTTTCTGAAAGGTAGGACCGGCGGAGAAGTGAATCCAAAGCGACGGAAGATAGACCACGGACGGAGAGACTGGCTCCCAGCAAGCGGCGGAGCAACGGAGCACAAAATCTGAACTTTTTTTTTTTTTTAATTTTTTTTTTTTTTCCGGGGGGGGGGGGAGAGAGCGAGAGAGGGGGAGAGGCAGACAGAATGGCAGGCAGAGGCAGAGGGAGAAGCAGGCTCCCTGCTGGGCAAGGAGCCCGATGTGGGACTCGATCCCAGGACGCTGGGATCATGACCTGAGCCGAAGGCAGCTGCTTAACCAACTGAGCCACCCAGGCATCCCCAAAATCTGAACTTTTAAAAGTCTGCTCCACGGAGGGACATCGCTCCAGAGGCTAAACCGAGGTGAAGCCCACACAGGGACAGCATGGCCTCAGGTCCTGCAGGGTCACAGCAGAATCGGGGGTGTCTGAGTGTTGCAGAGCTCGCAGGTATTAAAGGGGGGAAGCCGGCTACAGAGACGGAGCCGAGGAGTGAGCGCTCAGCTTGGGCTTACCTTGAACTCTGATCCGTGGCACAGTCAGACCACTGTTCTTTGAGCAGGGACCCCACAAGTGGTGGATCCAGGGACATCCCCCTGCAAGAGCAGCAGGGATCTGCTGGGTTTGGAGACAGGGCTGTGTGCCAGAGACAGAGACACAGGTCACGGGCTGGGGGAGCTCGGAGCGCGGCCAGAGGCCAGGGAGACGGGAGTGACTGAGTGCTTTTCTCCAACGGTGCACTGAGGGGTGGGGCCCTGAGCTTTCTACTCCTCCAGGCCAGAGATTGGGCGGCTGCCATTGTCATTCCCGTCCTCCGGAATTCTACAGAGAGCTTTCAGGGAAGAAAAGCTCTCAGAGCGAACCCCAGCGGATTACTTAGCCCAGCCCAGGGCAAGGGTGGTGCAATTCCCCTTCAGGCAAAGATACTTGGGAATCACTACAACAGGCCAGAAGATCAGCAAGAACATCCAGCCAAGACCAAACTCACTGATCAAGAAGAGCAGAATTCCAGAGGAGGAGAAAGCAAAGCATGGAATTCATGGCTTTCTTTCCATGAGTCCCTCGTCTTGCAAAGTTAATTAAATGTTTTGAATTTTTTTCTTATTCAAATTGTTTAAACATTTCCTCTTTCCTCTTTTAACGTTTCTTAACAAGTTTATCTTAACAATACCTTTCATTTAAAAAAATATTTTTGAACCTTCATTATTATAGTCATATTTTATCTTTCATTGTGTCTAACTTTATTTTTTGCATTCACATGGGGTTTTTGCTTCTAAAAAAAATTTGGGATACAACTTATTCTAATAGATCAAATATACCCGAAATCTAGCACAGGGCTTTGTTCTAGTCTCCAGCCGGAGCAAATTCTCTCCACTTTTCTTTTTCTTTCTTTTCCCAACCAACTTATCAACTCCTTTTTTAGAATTTTTTTAAAAAATTTTCATCTTTATAGTCACATTCCATCCCTTCATTGTGTTTACCCGTATTGTGTGTATGTGTATCTATATCTATATATACAAAGGTTTTTCTTTCTTTAAAATTTTAGGAGGTAGTTTCTTCTAAGAGAGCAAAATACTCCCAAAATTAAGTGGGTGGCTCTGTTCTACTCACCAGTCTAATATATATATTTTCTTTTTCTTTTTTTTCCTTTTTATTTCTTCTTCTTTTCTTAATTTTTTTTTTCTGAACTTCTGTTTCCTTCCCCCCATGATTTAGGGTCTCTTCTGATTTGGTTAACACACATTTTTCTGGGGTCTTTGCCACCCTTTTAGTATTTTATTCTCTCCTTTATTCTTATCTGGATAAAATGACAAGGCAGAAAAACTCACCACAAAGAAGAGAATAAGAGGCAGTACTGAAGGCTAGGGACCTAATCAATACGGGCATTGGTAATATGTCCAATCTAGAGTTCGGAATGATGATTCTCAAGGGGCTAGGTGGGCTTGAAAAAGGCATAGAAGGTATTAGAGAAACCATGTCTGGAGAAATAAAAGCCCTTTCTGGAGAAATAAAAGAACTAAAATCTAACCAAGCTGAAATTTAAAAAGCTATTAATGAAGTACAGTTAAAAGTGGAGGCTCTTACTGCTAGGATAAATGAGGCAGAAGAGAGAATTAGTGATATAGAAGACCAAATGATGGAGAATAAAGAAGCTGAGCAAAAGAGAGACAAACAACTACTGGTCCTTGAGGGGAGAATTCGAGAGATAAGTGATACCATAAGACGAAATAATATTAGAATAATTGGGATTCCAGAAGAAGAAGAAGAAAGAGAGAAGGGAACAGAAGGTATATTGGAGAGAATTATTGGAGAGAATTTCACTAATATGGCAATGGAAACAAGCATCAAATTCCAGGGGGTGCAGAGAAACCCCTTCAAAATCAATAAGAATAGGTCCACGCCCCATCATCTAATAGTAAAATTTACAAGTCTTAGGGACAAAGAGAAAATCCTGAAAGCAGCCCAGGACAAGAAGTCTATAACATACAATGGTAGAAACATTAGATTGGCAGAGACTTATCCACAGAGACCTGGCAGGCCAGAAAGGACTGGCATGATATATTCAGAGCACTAAATGAGAAAAACATGCAGCCAAGAATACTATATCCAGCTAGGCTATCATTTAAAATAGAAGGAGAGATAAAAAGCTTCCAGGACAAACAAAAACTAAAAGAATTTGCAAACACAGAACCAGCCCTACAGGAAATATTGAAAGGGGTCCTCTAAGCAAAAGGAGAGAGCCTAAAAGTAGTAGACCAGAAAGGGACAGAGACAATATACAGTAACAGTCACCTTACAGACAATACAAATGGCACTAAATTCATATCTCTCAATAGTTACCCTGAATGTAAATGGGCTAAATGCCCCAATCAAAAGACAAAGGATATCAGAATGGATAAAAAAACAAAACCCATCAATATGCTATCTACAAGAAACTCATTTTAGACCCAAAGACACCTCCAGATTTAAAGTGAGTGGGTGGGGGCACCTGGGTGGTTCAGTGGGTTAATCCCCTGCCTTCAGCTCAGGTCATGATCTCTGGGTCCTGGGATGAAACCCCACATCGGGCTTGCTGCACAGCAGGCAGCCTGCTTCCCCATCTCTCTCTCCCTCTGCCTGCCTCTCTGCCTACTTGTGATCCCTCTCTGTCAAATAAATAAATAAAATCTTTTTAAAAATAAAAAAATAAAGTGAGGGGGTGGAAAACACTTTACCATGCTAATGAACATCAAAAGAAAGCTGGGGTGGCAATCCTTAGATCAATTAGATTTTAAGCCAAAGACTATAATAAGAGATGAGGAAGGACACTGTATCATAGGCAAAGGGTCTGTCCAAAAAGAAGATCTAACAGTTTTAAATATCTATGCCCCTAACATGGGAGCAGCCAACTACATAAACCAATTAATAACAAAATCAAAGAAACACATCAACAATAATACAACAATAGTAGGGGACTTTAACACCCCCCTCACTGAAATGGACAGAATATCCAAGTAAAAGATCAACAAGGAAATAAAGGCCTTAAATACACACTGGACCAGGTGGATATCACAGATGTATTCAGAACATTCCACCCCAAAGCAAAAGAATACACATTTTTCTCTAGTGCACATGGAACATTCTCCAGAAAAGATCACATCCTGGGTCACAAATCAGATCTCAACCGGTACCAAAAGATTAGGATCATTCCTTGCATATTTTCAGACCACAAGCTCTGAAGTTAGAACTCAATCACAAGAGAAAATTTGGAAAGAACCCAAATACATGGAGACTAAAGAGCATCCCAATAAAGAATGAATGGGTCAACCAGGAAATTAAAGAAAATTTTAAAAAAATTCATGGAAACAAATGATAATGAAAACACAACGGTTCAAAATCTGGGGGACACAGCAAAGGCAGTCCTCAGAGGAAAATATATAGTAATACAAGCCTTTCTCACAAAACAAGAAAGGTCTAAAATACACAACCTAATCCTACACCTAAAGGAGCTGAAGAAAGAACAACAAAGAAAGCCTAAACCCAGCAGGAGAAGAGAAATAACAAAGATCAGAGCAGAAATCAATGAAATTGAAACAAACAAAAAAAAAAACAATAGAACAAATCAATGAAACTAGAAGCTGGTTCTTTGAAAGAATAAGATTGATAAACCCCTGGCCAAACTTATCAAAAAGAAAAGAAAAAGAACCCAAATCAATAAGATCATGAATGAAAGAGGAGAGATCACAACCAACACCAAAGAAATACAATTAAAAGAACATATTATGAGCAACTATATGCCAGCAAATTTGACAAACCAAAAGAAATGGATGCATTCCTAGAGACATATAAACTACCACAACTGAACCAGAAAGAAATAGAAAACCTGAACAGACCCACAACCAGTAAGGAGACTGAAACAGTCATCAAAAAATCTCCCAACAAACAAGAGCCCAGGGCCAGACGGCTTCCCAGGGGAAGTCTACCAAACATTTAAAGAAGAATTAATTCCTTTTTTCTGAAGCTGTTCCAAAAAATAGAAATGGAAGAAAAACTTGCAAACTCATTTTATGAGGCCAGCATTACCTTGATCCCCAAACCAGACAAAGATCCCATCAAGAAAAAGAATTACAGACCAATGTCCTGGATGAACACAAATGCAAAAATTCTTACCAAATACTAGCCAATAGGATCCAACAGTACTTTAAAAGGATTATTCACCATGACCAAGTGGGATTTATCCCAGGACTGCAAGGTTGGTTCAACATCCGCAAATCAATCAATGTGATACAACACATTAATGAACAAAAAAACAGGGTGCCTGGGTGGCTTAATTGGTTGGGTGACTGCCTTCAGCTCAGGTCATGATCCTGGAGTCCCAGGATCAAGGCCCGCATTGGGCTCTCAGCTCCATGGGGAGTCTGCTTCTCTCTCTGACCTTCTCCCCTCTCATGCTCTCTCTCACCCTCTCGCTCTCCAAAAAAAAAAAAAAAAAAAAAGAACAAGAACTATATGATACTCTCAATAGATGCTAAAAAAGCATTTGACAAAGCACAGCATCCTTTCCTGATCAAAACTCTTCAAAGTGGATGGAGAGAGGGTACATACCTCAATATCATCAAAACCATCTATGCAACACCCACCGTGAATATCATTCTCAATAGAAAAAAACTGAGAGCTTTTCCGCTAAGTTCAAGAACACAGCAGGGATGTCCATTATCACCACTGCTATTCAACAGAGTACTAGAAGTCCCAGCCTCAGCAATCAGACAACAAAAAGAAATTAAAGGCATCCAAATTGGCAAAGAAGAAGTCAAACTCTCACTCTTTGCAGATGACATGATATTTTATGTGGAAAACCCAAAGACTCCACTCCACCTGTACAAGAATTCAGTAAAGTGTCAGGATATAAAATCAATGCACAGAAATCAGTTGCATTTCTATACACCAACAGCAAGACAGAAGAAGAAGAAATTAAGGAGTCAATCCCATTTACAATTGCACACAAAACTGTAAGATACCTAGGAATAAACCTAACTAAAGGGGCAAAGAATCTGTACGTAGAAAACTATAAAGTACTCATGAAAGAAATTGAGGAAGACGCAAAGAAATTTTAAAATGTTCCATGCTCATGGATTGGAAGAACAAATATTGTGCAAATGTCTATGCTACCTAAAGCAATCTACACATTCAATGCAATCCCTATCAAAATTCCATCAATTTTTTTCAAAGAAATGGAACAAATAATCCTAAAATGTATATGGAACCAGAGAAGACCTCAAATAGCCAGAGGAATATTGAAGAAGAAAGCCAAAGTTGGTGGCATCACAATTCAAGCTCTATTACAAAGCTGTCATCATCAAGACAGCATGGTACTGGCACGAAAACAGACACATAGATCAATGGAACAGAACAGAGAGCCCAGAAATAGACCCTCAACCCTATGGTCAACTAATCTTCGACAATGCAGGAAAGAATGTCCAGTGGATAAAAGACAGGCTCCTATGATCTCCCTGATATGAGGAAGTTGAGAGGCAACATGGGGTTTAGGGGGGTAGGAAAAGAATAAATGAAACAAGATGGCATCCAGAAGGAGACAAACCATAAGAGACTCTTTATCTCACAAAACAAACTGAGGGTTGCTGGGGGAGGGGGGTCGGGAGAGGGAGGTGGGGTTATGGACATTGGGGAGGGTATGTGAAGTGTGTACACCTAGCAATTCACAGACCTGTACCTCTGGGGCTAATACATTATACGTTAATAAAAAAATTAAAAAAAGAAATACAGCTTTCAGGGCTCCAAACTTAAAATCAATCACGGACTTCTGTAAATGCTAGGAGATGCGTCACTGATTGGAATTATTTTCAGAGATGCAATTTCCCCTTCTTGACAAGTTTCTTGGATGTTTCTCACTTCCCTTCCTTGTCTTGTGTTAATTTTGTTTTCTACATCTTTGGCAATAAAATAAAATAAATTATACACAAGAGAAAAAAAAAGTAGGGGGGTGAGAACACCTGCCCCTGTCTGCTCATCCGGACAAAGGAGAGACAGGGAGGAAACGCAGGAACTGAAGACACCGCTTTCCCACAGGTGACAGATGGGAAAAGGTAAGAGGACGGGGGACGACAGGTACGCAGCGGGCAGACACTCGGTGCAAATTCTCCCCAAGCTCTAGTCTCAGCACTGCAGTAACAGTTCACATACCCTAAAAGAAGTACCAAACTGAAATCAACCAGGACGTCAGACTCAAAGGGAACACAAATTATAAGAAATGAAACTATAAATGAAATTATAAGAAATAAACAGAGCCACACTGAAATGCAGAACTAGCCTCAGTAATTCTGGAAAATACTATTTTCACTAGAAACTCTTAAGTCTAAGGACAAAAAAGAGCTGTATGCAAATACTGAGTCTAGTAACGAATCTGGTTCTCCAAGATTAGCAATTTTGAAACTATGTTATTGGTAAACTAGGACTGAATAAATACGTAAACACACTGTGAATAGAGAGAGCCAGGTGTCTCTCTGTTGAAGAGACAAGTTACAAGTCAGGGAGGGAGGAGGCTGGTGGTGGGGCACCCGGTGGCTCAGTTGGCTGGGCATCAAAGTCCTGATTTTGGCTCAGGTCAGGATCTCAGGGTCATGAGATCGAGCCCCACATCGGACTCTGTGTTGGGTGTGGAGTGTGCTTGAGATTCTGTCTCCCTCTGCTCCTCCTCCTCCTAAATAAATCCTTAAAAAAAGAAAGGAAAGAAAAGAAAAGAACAAGAACCCAGGGATGCTGGATCTGGACTGAAGTCGGCATGAATACAGTTCTCAGTACGTATCCAGACAGCGGCAGAGGAACACAGCTGTGTGGATGTGCATGTGATATGAAGCACAGGTACGAGTACTTACACACCAGCACACGCACCCACACCAATACGTACATTTTCTAGCTGTGTCCACTGTGACTGGTGGCATCCTACTGGTAGCAAGACTATACCTAGCACGTAGACACTGCTTTCTAACTAGCATCTCCTGTTAAAGGAATCTGGGCTCCATGGAGAGGGGCTGAATCAGGTCTCAAACAGGCAAAGCATGAGATGAGCCTGAGACCCTTTGGGTCACCCCAAATAAGTTTTTTGAAAAAGCATGAGACCACATCAAAAAGATGAAGGCACAGCACCCTGAAGGAGTTCCCAACAGCCAAAGCCGGAACCACTTAGGTAGTGAAATAAGTAACGCGAGCACTGGACCGTAATCTAGAGAATAAAACAAATACCCGTGAGTCTAACCGTGACATCAACAAACGGATACATCACTGGGGGAAGAGATCCTGTTCTCCTTTCCAGCGGAATTCTAATTAACAAGTGGAAAGGAATGAGGAAAACACAAAACCACCATTAAGTAAATGCCACAGTGAATGTTATTTCAAACGAGATTTACCAGGAGATGCTAAAATTCACTGGGCAAAAGTTGAAGGAGAGACAGGATATTGGCACACCTCAAAGCATCTCCTCCAAGGTTTTCATTAATTACAAAGAGAAAGATGGGGACTTCACAGTGGTTGAAATCACCTTCGTGGAGGGACAAGGTCATCGTCAGCAGTAAGGACAGGCACCGCGAATCCCTGACGTGACGTACTGAGAAGGCGGAGCGTCACCGCTGTGGTCCTCATGCCAAACATGTGGCCTTCATTGATCACAGAAAATGTGAGACAATCCAGACTGCGTGACGCTCTACAAAAGAACTGACCACCGTCCATTAAAGTGTCAAGGTCATGAGCACTGGTTAGTGCCACAGATTGGAGGAGACTGAGCAGCACAAGAACCACAGAACCACATGCAGCACGGAACCTGGATTCCATCTGGTCAGAGAAGGGCTGTGACGGGAAAACAGGGGAGACAGGAGAGGGTCTAGCATCGTCGCAGCCCCTCAGCGGGGCTGGTCTCACAGCGCGCTCACTGCACTAACATTAAGTAGGTCGTTTCGCCGACGGTATACCTGAATTGTCTCCATCATATTCAGGGGGACCCTTTCTGTAAATCTGTAAATACTCTGAAATAAAGTTTTTTAAAATGAAGGGAGAAAAAAATCTCTCATAGCCCTGGTGGTATGTATACCACACTTGCAGAAATACTGATTTAAGCCAAACTGCTTTCCCATGATCTCAACCCACTGATTCCAATTCTTCCCTCTTGAGCAACATAAAATAAATAGTCGCTCAAGCAGGAGATAAACATCCTTCCAGATGTTTGCAGATCCCGCTCAGGTAATGGTGAGGTTTCCTCTCTCCAACCAACCATTCCGCGGCCTTCGCCATCCCACACCTGAGACGTTTTCCAGACTTGTCCTATCCGAGACACCCCGCTCTAGAGTTTCTAAACTGTCAATACTTCTCTTAAAATAAACCATAAAAGACACTTGCAAAGCCAAGTGGCCCCCACTGCGGAGAGCAGAATGACCACCCTCCATGGCTCCACCAGTGTGTGTGCGAGTAAGAAACCCACGTACTGGGACAAGCACAGTGGCCACGTGGCGTGGCTTGTCCCAGAGAGGTGGGTATCCTCCACTGCCCCCGCGTCTTCTCCGCGTGAAGCAGCTGCCCCAGCCCTGGCGCTCTCTGAGCGTTCTTCTTTACATGGAAGGCCTCCCTAAATTGACATCTGTGTGGTCTTCTGGTCTATCGGAGTACGTCCAGTCCTTCTAGCAGTCCCAGTAATCCTACTAACCACCCCCAAGATGTTTGCAAAGAACGCAGCCCCCCGCACCCTGCCCGAGGCAGACGAGAACCCCCGGGAGACCGAGGACGGGGGGTCTCCGGTTACTCAGGACATAACCCTGACACCGAGTACAGTGGGTGAAACTGGTCTACTCCCGCAAGCTGGGCTGACAGAGAAAGTGGAAATATAAAATACGCCCACATCACTGTATACACAGGCTTCACGCTCTCTGTCCGCAACACGGCAGCGGGCTGACAGCAGTGTCAGCTTCTCCGAGTGTTACTTCTCCGAGTAACACCAGACTGGCCAGAAAGGAAAGCGAAGAGGCACAGGTGGGCGACTCCGAGCTAGAACCCGTACTTTCTGGATGACCCCTCAAACGCTGGAAGTGCATTCGGAACCATTCTGTGCTGCGTCAGGTGACACCGGGCACGTTAAGTCAGCAGACCTGTGCTCATCCGTGGCGACAAGCTGCCATTCTTTAAGTGGGTCAGGCGGTTGGGGAATTGGGTCCCCATACCCAGCAGCGGGTGAAAGGTGGAGTCACGCTGGTACGTAGGTGGTGGGTGAGAGCTGGGCTCCTCTGGGGGATGTGGGGGTTACCTGCTTGGGGGCCCTGACCAGCTGAGTGCATTCAATTATTCATGTTTTCTGCTATTTACAGCGGATTACTGAGAGCTGACCGCATGCGCTATTGACCTGGACACTTACTTGGCAAATTGTCCAGTTATTACGGATTGGCCTGGACCAAAGGAAAAGGAAGTCTGCGGAGACATTTAACTCTAGGATTGTGTTGCATGGTTCATTTTACTCCCTCCTGGAGAGGCTATGTCAGCCTTCATAAAGGCAAACAAAGATTTACCACCCAACTATGAAGACACTTGCACTGCATAAACAAAATTAAAATCCCGAGTATACACAAAGACCCCATTACTTAACAATAATGGACTATCAATCGAGTAGCAACCTCACCAGAGAACACTGGAAACAGAAACACGGTTGGCTATGAGAAGACACTTGATAAGACACATAAATTAAAATATAAAATATGCCTCGTGCTGCCTCACTGACAGAACAAAAACCCTGGCAGGTGTCGGCAAAAACGAGGTGCCCCCCAGTGAGGAGGCATGAGCCCACCTTGGTTGCCACGGACTCTCTCCTCCATCAGAAGTGCCGAGGCCCAGCTGGACGAGCAGTGCACAGGGAAGGGAGGAGGGTCACGGCTCCACGATTCGACAGAAGGGGAGAAACCAGACTGGGGACGTCTTCACAACGCACCTGGCACACACTGCTGAGCCAGAAGAGGGGGCACAAGCCCATGGAGCGCAGCCCTGGGCCACCTCTGGAAACCTGTTCCTCCGCCCTATGCTCCAGAGGGATGTGGAGGAAAAAAAGATGCCAACTTCTTGAAACGTCAACAAAAAAGCACCCTGTATTCTCCCCAATCTGCACAGCCAGAAAATGGATTAATTCTTAAAAAATTAAACACCTTGAATTAAGCATCTTTAATGCATGCGCTAGTACACAAGCTAAGCATACAAAGAATACAGACGTAAATCACTAGAACTCAGAATGCAGTTGAGGGTGAGTCTCTGCGCACACACACATCTGAACTTTCATTCTGTACAAACTGTGGGCATCTTTATGACTAATGGCCTTTTTTTTTTCTTTTCAGCATAGCAGAATTCATGGTTTATGCACCACACCCAGTGCTCCATGCAATCCGTGCCCTTCATAATACCCACCACTTGGCTCCCCCAACACCCCAGCTCCCGCCGCTTCAAAACCCTCAGATTGTTTTTCAGAGTCCATAGTCTGTTTTTTTCTTTCTAAAGACCATTTGCACTAGCAATGTAACGCTGGTTAATTAAGTCCTAGTTACCAGAAACAGTGGCAGCGTGAGGCTGCGGAGTTCAGTAGAGAAATTCGCTTTTGCTGGAGGAGCAGGTGTGAGCGTCCACCAGCCCCAAATACAAAACCATTAATGCTGGAACAGCAAGATTAATAAGGCCTGCAGACCATCAGAGAGGAAACAGCTCCACCAGGCCCAGAGTCTCCTTCAGTAACACTGTGGTGTGGCGTGGTATGGTGTGGTGTGCCCTCTTGGGAGGCCCGCTTTCTTGGGAGGTTGAGGACGGTGACACCTGACACAGAGTCCACTACAGAGACCAGAAGCTAGGGTTCCTCCTCTCCACTCCACACTCTCAGGGCACGCTGAAACTTTAACCACATGGATCTTACATCTTGATGCTGTGCTTTACTTGGCTGTGACCACTTTGGGAAGACGTGTCAGCCAACCGTCCATGGGCTTCCCAGCCCATACCCCTACCCCGTCTGGCTGGGACATGGGGAGGTTTAGGGAAGAGAAGCAGTCTAAGACCATAGTCAAAAGCAAGAGTGACAACTTAATTCCCAATGGGCTAGTGACCTGGAGGAAGACAACAGAGCCGGGGGGCAGGGAGCTATGCTCCTACTTCCAATTAAAGTAAAAAACGTGAATGAACTTACTAGACCTACGGAGGATCAAGTGCAGGCTCGCGAGATTTACAAAGTCCACCATAAACCGCAGTCACCCTCCTGATTAAAGTGAAGGATCTTATGAAACCGGGTATACAAATTTACCCAGCACAGCTGGGACTCATAAAGGTCGCGCACAGTTATAAGAACTGCAGCTTAGGGACGTTTCCACGTTGGGTACTTCATTGGATCCTCTTAACAACCTCATGACATAGGAAGGGTAAGAAACTTTATTTCTGTTTTGTAGATGAGAAAAATGAAATCCCAACACCTGAACTAACTTGTGTGGAGTCTGGTGACCTGAAAGGGCGGAGCTTCAGCCTAACTGGGGAGATAAGACTGAAAAATAAAACCAAAGAACACTAAAAACCAAACCATGGATGAAAAAGATTTGAAAAGTTAATATAGACTTAAACAGATCTACAATAATCAAGACAGTGTGTTACTGGCATAGGAATAAACATACAGATCAACAGGGCGCACGGAGAACCCAGAAAAAAACAGTACATTTACGGTGATCTGACCTTTGACGAAAGCGCCAAGACAACAGTCTTCGTCAGAAACGGTGTGGGCACGATTCGAGCTCCGTGTGCAGAAGGAGAAGCTTAGGGCCCTACTACACACCCACACCGACACTCCCACAAAGGGATCAGAGAGCTCCACGTACGTGCGGAAAGCATAGACACTTTAGAGGGGAACACGGGACAAGATCTCGGTGAGCTCAGGTTAGGAATCCTCAGATCTGACTAGAACAACATGACCTAGAAAGAGCCAAGTTAACAGACAGGACGTCATCAACATCCAAGACTTCGTGGGCGCGGAAAGGCGGCTTCACGAAAGTGAAAAGACAAGCCACATTGTTGGAGGAAACGTCCAGACACGTCTGCATGGAAGACGTGCGTCCTAAAGAGACGCCTTCCAAGTCCACACGGTGACCTGATTTCTCACCGAGTAAAGGACTGGACGGTCATTTCCCCAACAAAGACATACAAAAGGCCCGACACTATGTGAAAACACATTCGACATCATTTGTCACTAGAAAAGTGCCGACCGGAACGCCGCGGGAGAGCAGAGCCCCAGCACCGCACCGTCAGGCCAGGGGGCGCAGGGCCAGCAGCCTCGTCCGCGCCGCCGGGGCTCAACGGAGCGGGCGCTCTGGGGCACCCTGGGGCCGCTCCTCAAATGTGAAGCCCGGTGACCGTCGGACGCAGCGGTCCCACCGCGCAGTCCCAGCCCACGAGCAAACACGCGTGTGCGCAAACACGCGGGCGCCCACACAGCGCCCCGTCGGGTCCCAAAGCGCCGGCGACTCGCGCGGGCCCCGGCGAGGCACCGACGGACGGGAAGCGCCGCACCGGGCGGCAGGATCCCCCGCGGGAAACCGGGGAGACGCGGGCACGTGTCCACGGCGCGTCCGACGCGCGGCCCCGCCGAGGAACGGAGCCGGTCGGGGCGCAGCGACCCTGTGTCCGGGTCCCGCCGGCCTGGCCGACAGACGGACACAGACGGAAGGTCAGCCGCGGCTGCTGAGGGCTGCGGAGGGCGGAGGACGGGCCGGCCCTGGCACGCAGCGTCTCTCCGGCCCCGAGGCGACCTTGATTGCGGCCGGGAGACGCGCACGGAGCCCCGCGCACACAGCCCGGCCGCGGCCGGCGCCCCGTGTGACAGCGGACTCTGTGGCAGGCGAATCACGAGCAAAGCTGCTTTCCACACGCGCACGAGCGCTGGATGGTCCACGCACAAAGTGACCGCGGCGAGAAGCCCATGAAACGCTGTCCGCGCAGGTCACCGGGGCGCCGCTCGCACGGAGACGCCGGCCGCACCGCCCCGGGGGGACCACAGGCCGCGGGGGACGCGGACTCACCGGCGCCCTCTGCAGGCCGCCCGCGGGACGCGGCAAACGCGGACTCACCGGCGCCCTCTGCAGGCCGCCCGCGGGACGCGGCAAACGCGGACTCACCGGCGCCCTCTGCAGGCCGCCGCCAGGACGCGGCGGCTTGGGCAGCGCAGGCCAGCGACCCCGGCTCCGCGGCTGGGGACCGCCCGCGCCCGCTCCGAACGCGGCACTGCCCGCGGCAGCCCCAACGCAACTGCCTGGAGGTCCGAGGAGGGACACGCGGGGAAAGAGGACGGGGCGGGTTCACGCAGGGGAGGGGCCGCGTTCAGCAGGGACCCCACGCGGGCCGGACGGGTCGCGGCCTCCCCGTGGCTCCGGTGACCGCCGCGGGAGAAACGCGGGCTGAGGCGCAGCCGGGCCGGCGACGGCGACCACGGGGCGCGCTGTGGGCACCTGCCCGCCGGGTCCCGTCCCTCCCCCGCCCCTCCCGAGCGCGGCCCGGTCCCTGGGAGCAGCCGGGGCGCCGCGGCCGGACAGTCCCTTCGCTCCCCGGGACACGCGCCCGCGGGACGCTCCCCCCGCCCCCCGACGGGGCCGACGCTCCGGCGGCAGCAGGACCCACGGCCGCGGCCACGGCAGGCGCAGCGCGAGCGCGGGAGGCGGCAGCTGGACACGCTCCGGGCAGAGCAGAGAGGACGCCAGACACCCTCCGCCCTCCACGGGAGACGCAACTATTCGCGATGCCACGAACGGCTGAAAACGGTAGATTGGAACTGTAGGATTCTGTATCCAAGTCTGCCCATTCATCAAACATGTTCCGTAAAGCCGCAGGATACAAAGTACACAGCAATCTGCTGCGCTTCTGTCCAGCAATAAGGAAGGAGCAGGAAGAGATTAACCCATTTATAACTGCACCAAAAGTAAGAAAACGCCTAGGAATAAACGGAACCAGAGAGGTCAAAGCCCTGTACTCTGAAACCTGAAAAACTGATGAAAGAAATTAAAGACCCAAACAAGGGGCGCCTGGGCGGCTCAGTGGATTAAGCTGCTGCCTTTGGCTCGAGCCAACATCTCAGGGTCCTCGGATCGAGTCCCAGGAAGGGCTCCTTGCTCGGCGGGGAGCCTGCTTTCCCTCTGCCTCCTGCTTCCCCGTCCGTGCTTTCTCTCTCTCTGACAAATAGGTAAGTAAAATCTTGCATTAAAAGGAGGGGCACCTGGGTGGCTCAGTGGGCTAACGTCTCTGCCTTTGGCTCAGGTCATGGTCCCAAGGTCCTGGGCTCAAGCCCTGCACTGGGCTCTCTGCTCAGCGGGGAGCCTGCTTCCCCCTCTCTCTCTGCCTGCCTCTCTGCCTACTTGTGAGCTCTCTGTCAAATAAATAAATAAATTTTTTTTAAAAAAAGAAGGAAAGAAAGAAAGAAAGACACAAACCAATGGAAAAATATTCTATGCTCATGAACTGGAAGAACCAATACTGTTAAAATGTCCATACTACCCAAAAAGATCTACAAATTTAATGCAATCCTTACCAAAATACTAAGAACATTTTTTTACAGAACTAAAACAATTAATATTAAAATTCGTAGGAAACCAAAAAAGACCCAAATAGCCAAAGCAATCTCAAGAAAGAAAAACAAAGCTGAAGCTACCACAACCCCAGATTTTAAGATATCCTACAAAGCTGTAGGAATCAAAACAGCATGCAAACTGGCACAAACAGACACAGACATCAATGGAACAGCCTAGAGAACCCAAAAATACAACCACAATTACATGGTCCCTTAATCTACGACAAAGGAGGCAAGCATATGCAATGGGACAAAGCGAGCCTCTTCAACAAACGGTGCTGGGGAAACTGGACAGCTACATGCAAAACCATGAAACTGGACCACTTTCTGACGTCATATACAAAAAATAAATTCAGAATGGATTATAGACCTGAGCATGAAACCTGAAACCATAAAAAACCTAGAAGAAAACACAGGCAGCAATCTTCTGGACATCTAGTAAGAAGCTGCTGTCTCCTGAGGCAAGGGTCGCAAAAGCAAAAATAACCTTTTGAGTCTACATCAAAATAAAAAGCTTTTGCACAGTAAAGGAAATAACCAATAAAACAAAAGGTAACCTAGTGAATGCGAGAAAATATTTGCAAATGATATATATGATAAAGGGTTAATTTCCAAAATATATAAAGAACTCATACAACGCAACATCAAAAAACCCAAATAATCCAATTAAATGGGCAGGACGTGAATAGACATTTTTGAAAGAAGACATACAAATGGCCAAAAGACACATGGAAAGACGCTCAACATCACTAATCACCACAGAAATGCAAATCACAACTACAAAGAGCTACCACCTTACACCTGTCAGGATGGTTAAAATAAAAAACACAAGAATAACAAGTGCTGGTGAGGATATGGGAAAAAAGGGACCGTCGTCCACCATGGGTGGGAAGGCAAACTGGTGCAGCCACTGTGGACAGCCGTGTGGAGGGTCCTCAAAAAATTAAAAACAGAATCAGCATATGATCCAGTAATCCCATGACTGGGTATTTACCCCAAGAAAATGAAAACGCTAATGCAAAAAGATACATGCACCCCTATGTTTACAGCAGCAGCATCAACAAAAACCCAGGTATGAAAGCAGCCCAAGAGTCCATCCATAGATGAATGGATAAAGAAGATGTAGTATATACACACAACGGAACATCACCTGGCCGCAAAAAAGAACAAAGTCTTGCCATCTGCAAGACGGACTGACCTAGAAGATACAATGCTAAGTGAATTAAGCCAGCCAGCAAAAGACAAATACCATATGCTTTTGCATATGTGGAATTCAAGAAACAGAACAAAGAACAAACAAAAAGAGACCAAAAAAAACCTTCTTAAATAAAGAGAACAAACGTGGTTGTCACAGAGGCCGCGGGTGGGAGGTCCGGTAAAGGGGATTAAGCGTGCGCCCACTGTGATGAGCGCGGGGTAGTGTACAGAACCGCTGAATAATCATACTGTGTATCTGAAACTAATACATCACTGTACGCACATTACACATTACATACCAAAAAAAAAATACTAAGGTAAAAATGTTTTTCAAAAGAAAAAACAAGTGATAAAAAAACCCTGTCAATACCAATTAATTAATGCATCCTGATATGTTATTTCCACAGGATACTGACAAAGAATCAAAGGAAATTACAAGAGAGAAGTGCCCACTTCTCCCTAGGAATCAAAAGCTGGAAAATGGATCTTGGATCAACCCAAAGGAAACTGGAAAAGATACCAATTCAATTGTGAGCTGAGACATTCTGGGTGCTTCTCTCCCAGAGAACTGGCTTTTTATAGAGGTCATGTGGAAGGAGCGTCTTCACGGATGGTACGGGCTGAGCATTCAAGACTCGAGGTGTTCTGGGCATGTGCTTTCCTTCTGGAACAGGCAGTGTGGTGACTGTGCCGTGGGCGGGGGCCTGAACGAGCCACGCACCTGATGCCCCCAGGTCTCAGGGTCAATCTAACCAAGGATTTCCCTTTTCTCTCTGCAGAGCCTAGAATACTGCTTGCTACACACCAGGTGCTCAAAACATGTCTACCTAACAGAAACGGATAAACCCTACTGATACCTAACTGCTCCACATGTGACCTCATAAGGCACCCTTCCCGCAGTCAGGGCCCTCGAGGGATGAGCGGAGGTGGCTCCCTCTGGCTCTGACAACTGCTTGTGAAGCTACTACAGAGTTGGGTCTGGCAGCTGCGGTTCCTAAAACTCCACTGGTGGTCATAATGCACAGGGTGTAGAGCCACTAATCTGCGAACAGAAGTAGGAAATGCACTTCGCACAGAACCAAATTCTGGAGGGGGCGTGTGTGTGTCTGTGTGTGAGAGAGAGAGAAAGAGAGAGACAGAACAGAAAACGCAGAGCAAGGACTTGGATACTTTATTGAACTCCATCTGGATTATTAGATCAAAGACCAAGGCACAGGACAATATAAACAAGCAGTTTATGGCATTAAGAGGCCATACACACCCTGGCAGTTAGACACTGAGCTCACTACTCCTGGGCAACGGCCGGGGGCCTACTGCAGCCTCAGGCTGGGCACTTTGTTTCAGCACGGCAATCTGAAAGGCCATCCAAGGTTTCGCCTCTAAGCCTTTCTTCCTTTCCAATCAATAAGGACTTTGTTGCGAAGCCCCACACAGGAGGCTACAGAGCCCCGTAGCTGAGAAGACCGGCTCTGGAGGCAGACAGTGGGGCCTAAGCCCTACTTCCCTACAAGCTGTGCATCCCCGGGCTGATTAACCTCCCTGCGCCACAGCTTCCTCCCTTGTAATCTGGGACCAGCAACAGGGTACAGAGAACCCCCTGGTACCCACTCAATGAGCAGAAGTACCTGTAACCTCTGTTAAATGTCCCAAAGACGGAAAATGCAGCCTGTCCCAAGCGCAGCTCCTTTTGTGCGGCAGATCCACACCAATCCTCTCTCAGTAACAGCAGCACTGCCCACCCAGCCCCGGAGCCCGCCCATTCACTGTCTCACTGTCTCACCATCCAAGCCTGTCACCTCTCGGAGTCCAGACAGTCCCTGCCTCCACTCTGACCACCAGCCCCTTCATTCTCCCCAGAGCTCCCAGAATAAGCTCTTAAAATGTCAGTATGATCATGTCACTTTCATTTCCTTCCAGCGTATGGAACGTGAGCAGGGTCGTGATGACCCAGCGCTGACCTCACCTAAGAGGACAACACTGGGGAGTGCAGGAACCAGGAGGAACCTGGTCCCTGGGTGTCTCCGATCTGGGCAGCACCAGTCCCGGCCCTGCATTTACGGTCCCCAACCCACCCAACCCTCCGCCTTGTTGGAGCGAACGTGGTTTGAAGCCTCCCTTGCAGAAGCTGAACCCGTGCCCCGGTAACATGGACCCTGGTGTGCGGGGCTTCTGTGACAGGGCGTAGGTGACACTGGCCTGGTGTCAGGCAGTGGGGGTGGGGACGCCTGGGCAGGAAGGAGACTCGCCAGTCCCGCACGCCGAGCAAAACATCGGAGCAAACAGCGCTGCCTTACTCGGGCGCCCGACCCCAGGCTGATGGAGCCCGCAGGCGCAGAGGGCACAGAATTCCGGGGCGGGGCGGCCGGCGGCTCCCGGGGGCTCTCCGCCAGGACCCCCGAGTCGAGGCGGTGCGGGGAGCGCCAACCCGCAAGCGGCCGTGGAAGTCAGAGCCCGGCTGCGGCCCCACGGGCCCTCCTCCAGCTCCCGAAAAGGCTGAGGCATTCCTGGGTCCCAGCCCGCTCCCCCTCCAGCCTCCCGCAGGCCGGTCACGCGGGTCCAGCTCCCGCCGGACCCTGATCGGGGCGCCCGCCGCCAGCCGCCTCGCCTCACCCCGTCCCCTCCGCCCGCTCTGCACCCGGGCGCGCCCTCCGCCCCGCAGCCCTACCCGCCCCGCCCGGCGCCTGCACGCGGGGGCGCGACTCAGGAGCAGCAGCGCGCACACCCGGACCCGGCGCGGGTCAGGACCCTGCGAAGGACACTGGGTCGCGTCCTGCCCACAGCGCGGAACTAGCCGCCCGCGAGCCCGCATCTCCGCGCAGGCGCGGCCGGGGGGCCCGGAGGCGGGACAGCGCCGCGGCCCCGCCCCCTGACCCCACCCCTGACCCCGCCCCTCGGCCCTGGCCTCACCCAGCCCGCCGGAGGGCGCGGGCGCGGGCGCGACCCCGACCAGGCCGCCTCCGGGAAGGCCCCGGGGGAGCCGCACGGCCCAGAGGAGCAGGCCCAGGGACTCCGCCCTCCTGGCCCTCGCGCCCAGGCCCGGGGCTCACCGCGTCCCCCGGAACCTGAAGCTCCTCCGCCCTCCGCCGTCGCCACCGGCCCAGCACCAGCGTGTCCATGCGGCCCCACGCCCGGGTCCGCGGGCCTCTCCTGCCCCCGCGGCCGCCGGCCCACGCCGCTGTGTCCACGCCTCCCCCACCCACGTGTCCCGGGGGAGCCAATGAGCGATGCGGGCGAGGCGAGACCCGGCGGGGCCGGCCCCGCGGAGACCAGCGTCTTCGGGGCAAAAGGGCGCTTCTGTCCCAGGTCCCCATGTCTCGAGGGCCGGCCTGTGCTTCTGTCCCAGGTCCCCACGTCTCGAGGGCCGGCCTGTCCCCTCTCGCCCACCCCGAAGAACCCAGTCCGTTAGCGTCCCCCCACGCCTGGTCTACGGGCGGCCGATCGGCCGGGGAGCGCCCGCCTCCTCGCTCTCGTGATTGGTCGCCGAGCGCCGTCGCAGCCGTCTTCCCGCGGCGGGTGGCTGATGGACGGCGCAGCGAGCCAATCCGCTGGGGCGAGGGAGCGGGTCTCTGGGAGCTGTAGTCCCGGGGATCTGGCCTCACTTCCGGGCGGCAGCGGCGTGGGGTGGTCCCGGGCCTCCGGCGGGCGCCGCGCGCGGGGCTTTCCCGGCCGGCTGCGGGGCTGTGCGGAGGGGCCGGGGGGGCCTCGCCGCCCGCCGCTGCGCTCGCGTCCTCCGGGAGCCGGGCCGGGGGGGCAGCGCCGCCGGACCCTGCGGTTAACCGACGCCCGCGCGAGCCGAGCCTCCGCCCGCGGCCGGCGGCGGGAAAGGGGCGGCCCCGGCGGCCGGTCGCTCGCAGCTTCGAACCCTCCCGGGCCGCGGACCTCGGCGGTGCTTCTGCCGCTAGAGGCTCCGAGCGAACCGCCCTGCCGCCGGCCAAGGCTCGGCCCGGCCCCGGGACCCGAGCGAGCCCCGCCCGGGCTCCCCGCGGCCGGTCCCGGGCCCTGCGGGCGGGAGGTGAAGCGGGGCGTCCTGAGGGCGAGGGGCCGCTGCCCGCCGACCGCCCCGTGTCGAAACCCGGGCTCTCCCCGCGCGAGGCCGGCCCCGGAGACCGGACGGAGCGCGGCGACCGCGGCCCGCACCCGCGTCCGGAAGCCGTGAGGAGTCGCTGTGCGGCGATCTGGCCCGAGAAGAGATGGAGCGCGCGAGGCGACCCGGCCTGACCGACCCATGACGTCATCCTGCAGCAGGAATGCGCGGGTCGTCGCGGCTCTGCAGTGCTCCGTGCCGGCGCGGCGCGGTCAGCGTGGGAGGAGGGACTGCGGGCGCGTGTGTTCTTGGAATCCAGGATCTCGGGGGTTAAGGGCAGGAATACGCATGGTGCGAAACCCCTGCAGCGGGGCCTGGGTGACGCCCTACAATCGAGCGCGGCATCTCTGGGGCAAAACGCGCGAATGTTCACAAATATTCACCCTAACGGGGACATAACGCAGCTTTAGTCTCGTATCAGCTTACCTGAGTTTGCTCAACATGTAGGAAGAACTCACTTGTAGGACCTGTTCGCATTGCAGAATGGAAAATAAGGCGCTATCGTGATCCTGTAGGACTCCCCCTACCTTAAAAGCTTTTTTTTCTTGGGGTTGCAGTTTAGATGAAGTGATCTGCTGTGCCGACTGGTTTCAGTATCTCTGGTACTTGGGGCTGCTCTTCCGGATGCCGAGTCAACCGTTGGGTCCTGGGGGTCATGTAGCTTAGCCTACAAGCTAGTGACAGACCCTCTCCTTGACCAAACTGCCCTCGGGCTCCCATGAACTCTCTTCTCAACGAGTCCCCAACTTTTGAGCTTCCACATCAGTCTCTGCATCGTCCAATTTAAGCAAGAATCTTGCTAAGTCAGTTTGCCAGAATCCCCGATCCTTGATACCTGATGAGCCTCAGCATCTGATGGGGCTTTTCATTCCCCACATGCCCCCAGGTGATGTCTGACTGCCCCGCCTGCCTTCAGCAAGAATCCCATTAGGTTGATTTAGAAAGAATTGCCCCTCATCCCAGATGCTTCCTCCTAGTAACTTTTCACCCACCAACTTTCCCCTGCCCAGATCACACCCCTTGGCTATAAAGTCTCCCTCTTCTTTGTATTGGGAATTGACCGTACTCTTCTCCCCTGCTGCAAAACTCCAATGTAGTAATTCCTACAACTGTCATAATACATTAACTGTTAGAAAAAAATTGCCACAATGATCCCCTTGAATAAAGTCTGCCTTACCTTCATGTCAAGTGTCATGAATAATTTTTTCTTTAACACTGTGTACAGAAATAGATACATATTTAATAGATCACAATTTAGTGTAATACACTATTTACCAAACACCAATCATTTGGGCGTCAATTACAATATGTATACAAAACTCTGCTATTACTTAGTATATTGGTTTAAATTAATATCGTAAATTTTTTAAACTAAAAATAATATAAAACATTTGTTATGTTTATAGTACTCACTACTTTAATATTTTAAAGCAAATACATTAACTATTAGAAAAAAATCTGGAAAATCCTCATGACATTGGATTCTTGCATATGACTCCAAAACCAGAGTCAACAACAACAAAAATACATAAACTGGATGATATCAAAATTAGACACTTCTGTGCATCAAAGGACACTATTAACAGTGATAAGGCAACGCACGAAATAGATGAAATATTGGCCAATCATGTCTCTGATAAGGAGTTAATATCTAGAATCCATAAAGAACGCCTACAATTCCACAACAGAGAAACAAACAACCTGACTAAAGAGCGGGTAAAGGGCTTGCATAGACATCTCTTCAAAAATGATACACGATGGCCAATACCCGCTTGCAGAGATGCACAACATCAACTGGTCATCGGGAATGGAAATCCAAAGCACAATGAGGTACCACCTCATACCCTTTGGGAGGCCCATCATAAAAACACAAGTGTTGGCTAGGACGTGGAGAAATTAAAGCCTTGGGTGTTGCTGGTGAGAATGTCAAACACTATTAAAAGAATGGTGAAGTCCGTCAGAGAAAGACAAATAGCACATGATTTCGCTGATACGCGGAATATGAGATACAAAAGAGATGTGTTCATCTCTTCTGAGGGAGGGGAAAAAACCCAGAGGGAAACAAACGTAAGAGACTCTTAGCCCTAGAGAACAGACTGACCTTGACAGAAGGAGGTGAGGGGGGATGGGCTAGATGGGGGATGGGCATTAAGGAGAGCACTTGTTATGATGAGCAGTGGGTGTTGTATGTAAGTGATAAATCACACAATTCTAGTCCTGATACCAATATTCCACTATATGTTAACTAGCTAGAATTTAAATAAAAACTTAAAACATAAAAAAAAAAATCCTGTATAACATTTCCTCAAAAAATGAAAAATAAAATTACTATCCTGCTCCACTTCTGGGTTTATAACACAAGATAACTGAAAGCCAGGGCTCTAGCTCCCATGTTCATAGCAGCACTAGACACAGTAGCAAAAGGTGGAAAGAACCCAAGTGTCCAGAGACAGATGAATGGATAAATAAAATGTGGTCCACCCATGCAATGGAATACCGTTTAGCCTTAAAGAAGGACATTCTCTTTTTTTTTTCTTTTTTAATTTTATTTATTTACTTGACAAACAGAGATCACAAGTAGGCAGAGAGAGAGAAGAGGAAACAGGCTCCCTGCTGAGCAGAGAGCCCCATGTGGGGCTTGATCCCAGGACCCCAAGATCATGACCTGAACCGAAGGCTGAGGCTTTAACCCTCTGAGCCTCCCAGGCACCCGAGGAAGGACATTCTGACACCAGCTACGACATGGAATCCCAAGGGCGTTATGCTCAATAAAATGAGCCCATCACAAAAGACAAAGGATAACCCTACTTCCACGAAGTGCTGGGATAATCAGCCTCGCAGAGACAGGCAGATGGTGGTTTCCAGGGGCTGGGGGAGGGGACTGGGGTGTTAGTAGTTCATGGGTGCAGACCTTCCCTTTAGAAAGATGGGAACGGTTCCAGACACGGATGGATGGTGTTGATGGTCGCTTAACGCCACTGAACTGTATAGTTAAAAATATTTAAAATGGTGAATTTTATGTTATGTACATTTCACCACAATATAAAAGTAAATATACTAAATAATAAAAGAAAAGTGTCTTTCTGTGCACTGCTTGCCATCACTTGCACACCGCCTTCCAGGGAAATGGCTCTCAGGAGGAAGGTGACCTGAGTTCCGCTTCTACCCTGCTCATCTCCAGCTCCCAGGCAGAGTGCTCTAACCTCCCATTCCCCGTCCCTCTCAGGGTATAAAATTGGGATGCTAAGAGAGGTGCCTACCTCATTGGGGTGCTGTGAATTTTCGGTGAGATACTGTCTGTCGAGTGGCGGGCATGACGCCCGCCAATGTGGCGTACATGGTCAGCTCACAGCTCACTGTAGCTGCCCGGCCACTTCGGGTCTGTCCCCATCTGAGCACTGGACGTTTCTGGCGGTTTGGTTTGCTGAAGGCTGCAGAACCTAACGAGTGGTGTGCACCGGGGCAACTGTTCATTTCTGAGCCCCAGTTTCTCCATCTGCACAGTAGGAATAAAATAGCTTCCTCCTGTCACCTGCCTTCTTGGAAAGAGGGAGCTTCAAGGAATGGCTGCAGATTGTTCGGAAAACATGCTCGGGGGGGAGCCTGGGTGGCTCAGCTGGTTCCGTGTCTGACTCTGGATTTCAGCTCAGGTCATGATCTCAGGATCATGAGATCGAGCCCCACGTCTGGCTTCGCGATGGACATGTCTGCTCGGGATTCTCTCTCCCTCTCCCTCTGTCCTTCCCCCGACTCACACGCTCTCCCTCTAGAAGTAAATAAATAAAATACATGAAAAAAAAATAAAAGAAAGAAAGAAAAACATGCTCAGGTTAGCCTGGCCACGGGAGGTGTTTGTGTGTGTGTGTGTGTGTGTGTGTGTGTGTGTGTGCGCACGCGCACGCTAGTGTGTTGTAGGGAAGGGGGTTGAGTAACTGTTTTGCTGCAAAGCTACGTCTGATTTTCCAATGACTTAAACATCCCCCCTTTCAAGGTCCCTCCAATGACCTCCTAAAAATTGTTACCTCTGCTCATCCTGCTGGGATGTGAAGAGGCACTGCATGTTAAAGCTCTAGCACAGAGATTGGCACATAGTAGCTACTTAATAAACAACAAAGGTCCCTTCTTGTCCTTCTCGCCCTCTTATTAAAAGAAATTCCCAGCATTTCCTTGGGTACTTGTATAGCCTTATCATTTTTCTTTGAAAACCACAGCTTTAGATATTATTATAGCAATAACGATCACCCTCTTTGCCTGGAAACATTTCCCCCTAAGCTGCAAGGGCTTGTTTCTTGTTGCTCAGATGTGGACTGATCTGTCCCTCCTCCGAGGGGCCGGGCCGATGCCCTGCCCTGAAGCAGCCGCAGGGCTCGCTGCTCACCCACAGCCTGGCTCCCCACCTCCACGGCACTCGGCCCGAGGCGTTCTTTTTCTCTTCTTCTGTTGGGGTCCCGTACCCACCCCCTGCCACCAGCGTGCTCGTGCTCCACCGGCCAGGGACAGGCCCGCAGCTGGACGCAGGCGCTGCAGGCTAGAGCAGTCTGTTTGGGACCCCGGACGTCAGGGAGCCCCACAGCAGTGCTGCAGGGCCGTCTTCGTGCTCAGATAAAGAACCAGGCTCAGATGCTTCGCCCGCGGTGCCCAGGGCTGCAGAAGGCCCGGGGGGCGGCCCTGACTTCTGACACAACCCTGCCTGGATCGCCGACTGTTTCATTCCTGTGGAGAGCCTCCTTACTGAGTGGCGGGTCGCAAGCCACACACCCCACTCCTACCCAAGGGCTCTAGTCTGCCATTCGCCGCCCGGGCCTTGGTTCCTCAGCCCCGTTTCTAGGCCCCTGCAGTCAAGTGCAGCTCCAGGGACGGCCTTTGCAAGGGGCAACTCTGTTGCACACCTTTACTCTGCGCTCCGCCTCTGTGCCAAAGTGGCTCGTGCACGGGAGTGGGTGGTCAGGGGCCTTCTCGTCCCTGAGAACCTGGGAGGTCTCTGCCTCGCTGTGTGCCGCCTCCCCAAGCAGCCTGGGGCTGCCAGGTCCCTTCCCTGACCCGGGGCCCTGTGCTCGCCTGGCCTCTCTCCTCCTCATTGCTCGCAGTGCAGCTGCCGTCCGTCTCTCCCCTGGGAACCCCCTCCACGTGTGGGGACTGGCCTGGTCCTCCACGGAAGCCGCCCCCTTTCTGTCATGCTGTCCTTACTTTCGCGACTGCATCCCTCTGGACTTGGACGCTTTCTGCATAGAGCGGGCATATAACAAACCTTCTTTCTTGGGGACTTAACAGGGAGTACGTGCTGCCTAGGGAAGTCCTCTCACTCATGACGAGAAGGCGCCTTACCAGAGAGACCATCTGCGGACACATCACAAAGTCAGAACCGCAAGGGCAAAGGCTCAGTACTGATGGGCGACTGAGGCTCGCACGCACCTGTTCACTCACTCGGAAACATTCTATTGCCCGCAAAGTGGAAGGTTCTCTGAGTAGGTGCAGGTCTGTTATCTGTGAACTCAGAGGCTGACCCTCTGTTTGCCGGAAGCTCTAAGAGTGTCTTTATCTCTGTGTCTCGAGCGCCCAGCACAGGCAGGGCCCAGGGTGGGGATTCAGGGCCAAGACAGTGAATGAGTGAGTGCACAAGGTTATCAGAGTTGTGTCTGCTCCAGCTGAGGCCAGAGGCCTTAAGAGAAGTGCCCTGGCCTCTCACCTCTCCGGGCCTGCTATCAGCAAATGACATTTATTTGTCGCTGGACCGTTAAGTGGAATAACAAACTTTCCTGTCTCTTGGCCCTCGTTGTTAGGCTTGGTCTTCAGCTCTACAGTGAACCAGCAACTTGTAAGGGCCGCTCACTGGGGACAGCTTTATTCCTGGAGGATCCACGTCTAGAGATGCACTTCTGTCCAGAAGATCAGCACACATTTGTTTTTCTGGGGGTCATGGTTTAGTGTCAATGCCATTTTAGCTCGGGCTCTATTTTCCTTTATGGCAAGACTTGGTGTAAGATTTCACTAAATGCCATCTCTATAATGATCCAGGAATACTTCACTGAAGCAAAAAAAAAAAAAAAAAAAAAAAGAAGAAAGAAAGAAAGAAAAAACCCACCACATTTCAACTTCCAAAATAATATCTCTGTGTGGAGACTTCTGAGATCTAAGCCAGTTCCCCAAATCATTTCCTGCTTCTGTAAATGTGCTCTTCAGGGATGACCAGCAGCGGATACTTATTTAGTATCGAAGGACTTTATGACCAGTTCAAATGAGACCTGTATATGCTGCTGTGCAAGGTACGTGCCCCAGTCCCTCCCAGAATGTGAGTGTAAACACTTGGCACGTACAGGAGGCAAGCATTTCACGGTCTGCCGTTTTGCATTTTCTTGCCAGGTGCTGTAAATAAATAAGAATATTAATAACCCACAATTGTGCCTTCTAAAATCAATAATAGCTTTCTGTTTGAACGGAAGTATTAATTGTATCTCATCTTAACTTATCTCTGCTCCTAATCACTTGGTAGTATTTGTCAAGTGCCAGACGTCAGTGTCCTTTCTGTGCTACGCTATGTCTCAACAACAGATTGAAATTTTAGCATGATGTTTTATATTTCACCCTAAATTTCTTTTATATGCAAGTGTATGAAGTCACACTGGTTATGTTCGATAATCCATTTTTGGCATGTATTTTCATATAAATTATAGGGTGTTTTGGCCTCTCGGCTCTCACGACATAGCAAGGAGATCCCTGGCAGCGTGTGGAAATACGACTGTGTGTGGGTTGGAAGTAATTAGGGTTATAAATGACTCACTAGGTACAGAAAATCAAGGAGGAGACTTATCAGGGAGAAGTAAAGAAGCTTGCTCTCTTTATGTGCCACAAAAGAAGGCACCAGAAAGATATATTGCCGCCCCCTTCTTGTTATTTCTAAGGAGGGTTTTATTAACCCCTTTATATCAGTCAAAATAAATTGATTGCCAGTGAATGCAATATTTCCTGACTATATACAATTTGAAATTATAAGACAAAAGCAAAGGCATGGAAGCTCATATGCTACATCTCCCAGTATATAAGAGACAGAGCCCCTCCGAAGAGATTGCTAAATAGTGGTAAAGGTTTGTACGACCGTCCCTTAGAACATTCTCTTTAAGGACATGGCTAGGCCTTGGGATCCTTTGGAGTTTGGCTTCATCCTGCCATGTTAGTGACCAGGTGTTGTAGAACGCTGTTGATTCATATTTACGTCCCAACGTAAAAGGACCTATTTCTGTGGGGTAAATATGGTTATGGCCAATAATAACTCAGTCCTCTGTAGGAATGATGATTCAAGGGGAGAGAACACTGGGTGGCCGGAAACTCACTGTGCCTCCTGAAGAGGGGTCCGTCTCTGCTTGTTGTGATTCAGGGACAAAAAGTGTGTGCAAAACTAGAAAACTGGGATTTCATCCAAATGGCAGATAGCATCCTTCCTGGTCTGGACGAGTCCTGAGAGAAGACTGGAGAGTCAGGGGCAACAGGAGTAAAACAGCGCAGGACAGAAGGTGGGACTGGGAGCCCCCCCCCCCAACGGAGGGACCAAGGATGCCAGATAGCATTGTCCTCTTCCACCTCAGCCTCTAGGGCGGCTGCAGCTGGACCTCTGCCAGGCTCGGGACCTGGCCGAGCTGCCCTTAGGGTCTGCAGAACCTGCCAGATGGGGCTTAGCGCCTCTGTCTCCCTCAGACGGGGGGCATGGGCTTTTCTTTCCGGGGCCCCACACCCCTTCCTCTTTTTTTTTTAATTTTAAAAGATTTTATTTATTTATCTGACAGACAGAGATCACAAGTAGGCAGAGAGGCAGGCAGAGAGAGAGAGAGAGGAGGAAGCAGGCTCCCTGCTGAGCAGAGAACCCCAGGTGGGGCTTGATCCCAGGACCCTGGGCAGAGGCTTTAACCCACTGAGCCATCCGGGCGCCCCACACCCCTTCCTCTTATCAAAGGAAGGACACTCTCCCCTCTACCTCCTGTTATTCATTTTGTGGGTCAACACAATCGGACTGAGAAAAGAATGTGTGTCTTGCTTTGAAAGTCTAAAGTGGGTGCTGGCACTGAAATGATTAAGTGAGCTATTTATTCTGAGTAAATGATGAATTAAATATTATATAAGTAGTAAATAACATTAAATAAATATTATATAAATAATAAAGCATATTTCAAAAAAGGAGCGAGTGATTGCTGCTCACTGAAGGTAGGCTACCGACGGAGTGACTACCAAGGTTTGCTGTCCTCGGACGGAAGGACACATGCTCGGAGGTGTAAACTCAGCTACTTCGTCACGAGAACGTGAAGTGCTGCCTCATTTATATTACATACACATCAGGGCAATGGGGCCCGTGCATCGTGTAAAGATCAGTGGTTTGCTTTTTCTCCTTTCTTTTTTGCTTGTTTGGTTCTGAGGAAGGAATTCAAAGCCAGCAGTGATCTGGCAGGAAAACTGTCACAGCCATCAAAATCCAACCCGGGCAGGCCAGCTTGGAGACCATTCAACTGGGAATCCTTTCTGGATTCAAAGCGAATCTGGGTTGGTCCCCAGCACCCAGAGTTACATCATTCTTTTGCCGCCCCCGAAAGCGCCCCTGAACTTCCTGGAGAAGAGCTGCTGACAGGAGCCGGGCTCCCGAGGCCCTAAGGGCGGGTGCACTGAACTCCGAACATTTTGCCCCGAATGGCCCACTGGACTCCAGCGAGGGCTGTCGTGCCGGGCCGCGTTCACACAGCAGCCCGGGAAGAGCCCAAGAGTACACGCTTCCGATGACCGAGAGCGGAAGCCTATCACCCCATCGTCCTGTGCCCGGGGAAACGTCACTGCTCTCTTTCACAGAACAGAAAGTGCAGGAAGCGTGTGTGGCAGGATTTCGAGGCATTGAGGCAAGGGTGAGACTGCGGTGCTCATGGATTTAACTGAAGTTCTGGTCAGCTTCTCGGGCTGGGATGGCATCTGCCGTGTGTTGAGAACCAGCGAAGGACGGTGAGCTGTGCGCTGCGGAGATCTGTCTTCAAGGGACGTGCGTGTGTGTCCCCGGTGTGCCCCAGACCTCTGTACCCTGAATTCCTTCCACGGGTAGGAAGGGCCGCTTCCACGCACGGGGCCCACTGGATGCTCCAGACGGCCACTCCACACGCACATCTCCGTGCCAGAGCAGACCGTGAGAGAAGCCAAGGTCGGCGCGCCCGAGGCCACGCGTTCACATGAGATGACACGGTGACGGGCCGGTGTCTGGAAGGGCCCTTGTGGGACCTCAGTGCGGAAGCCGTACAGCCCGAAGGAGCTCGCCTGGTTATAACTCAGCTCCCTTAAGAATTACTTCTGATTGATAAGCGATGCTGTTTGTGACTCCAAATCGAGTTCATCTGTGTCCTTAGTTTCTCAAAACTGAAGCAAGAATTATAAATGGGAGCAGGGAATTAACACCAGAGGGACTTAGAGAACACCTACACAGACACACATGGGCACACGCAGTACTGTTCCATGTGGAAAGTTGACCGAAGACAACAGGCAGCTGCCTATAGACGTACGCAGAGATTACGAACACTCATGATCAACAGAGTGTCTCGGTATCCCCACCTGCCCCGTCACACCCGCAAACAAACACGCATGTGCGCGTGCAAGTGACGCCCTGGTCCCCGCCAGCACCCTCCCTCTCCCCCAGCCCGGCACAGGCACGCCTTCCCAGCGTGGCATGGACTCAGGAGCTGTCACAGCCACTGAACTGAGAAGGGCCTGGGAAGGTGCTCGAAGTTGGCAGGTCAGGGAAAGGCACGTGCTTAGTGGATCAGCAGAGTGCCGACAGACACAATATCAGTTTGTGTAAATCCTAAACGGTGGCCTCTCCATGTTGCATAAAGAAGCCACCCAACAAAGGATGCTCCTTGCCCAGCCTGAGGAGGCAGCTGATGCCACCTACAGCCTACAGACAGTCCGCAGCCGATCCCGCTGCCCGGTCTGGCCCTGCGTGGAAGAGTTAGAATTTACACTGGGGATGGAAAAACGGGCTGTCAATTCTCAGGATGACTTTTTTTCCTGATAAATTATAAATAATTAAATGTGAATTTAAAAATTATCGACTAAAGTGTTTTTGGAGATCAGAGTAATTGGATTAAGATTTGTGAATACATTTCTTATAAATATATTTCCTCTAGAGAGCACCTTAGGAGATATGCGTGTGTGTGTGTATATGTGTGTGTGCACGTGTGTGTGTGTGTGTGTAGCAAGCCCAGAACATTCATCCCAATTCCAGTTCAGGTGAGCAGGTGGGTACATGCTTACCCATGTAGTCACATCTTAGGAGAACCCAGAGGGCTGTGGAACCATCAGATAACACACACATCTGAAAAGAAATGGAATGTATTTTTATTGGCACAACCAAGATGAAGTATGTCTTGAAATCTGTTTTACAAATAAACTTGCACATAAATTGTCCATTCACTGCTTCGAAATCTTTTTTCACATTTGAGGAGCTGTCAGGGGTCCCTAATAAACATGAGTCTTATTTAGTTTACTGGATATATAATTCTTCTTTTCTTTGAAAATAATTATTTTTCAAGCAAGTGCAGCAAAAATACAACCAATAAAAATCTAGCTATGACAGCATAAACAACGTTTATAGCCAGCATATACATGGAGTTCTTCCAATAAAAGCAGTTTCTAGTAGGCAAAGGAACACAGAAAATTGGCCGACTGGTGCCGAGATCCAAGACTGGGCTCCTAAGGGTTGACAGACAAAGCCTGTTGCCACTTCCCCGTCAGGATAGTCCCTGACTGTCGGGACCTGCTGGAACATCCCGCCTGCCGGCATGTTTCAACATGGTTTGTGAGACGCCCTCCCCACGACCCAATCTTGAAGGGGCCTCCAAAGCTGATGGATAGTGGGGCGAGAAGGTCCTGGGAGGGCTCTGGAGGTCAGGACACAGACCTTCTACCTTTTGGTTCTCCCTATTCTGTGTCCAGAGCTGTGGTCTCTTGAGAGGGCGGTGCCAGGGTGAGTGCAGGGCTGGGGCACGGGGTTTAGGGTGGATTTCACAGAATCTGGCCCAGGGATTCTGCTCTGGATTTTGGTCACTTCCAGTCCCCTGGAAGGCCCCTGCGCTGTTTGGGCGCTTCCCAGCCCTGTACCCAGCGGTGGTCACCGTGCCCCTGGTTAGGAGCCCCGGCCACCAGTGTGTGTGGACAGAGTGTGAGCCTGCGGGGAGTGGGGGGCAGGGGGAGACTCCTGGTGTCCCCAGCCAGGTGCGGACCCCTCCTGGGGAGCTCCATGTTCGAGGGTTCTCAGCAGACGTGCGGGTGCTCATTTATGCTTTTTATAGTAGCTGGAGAAGATGTTATCCCAGCTTGAGAACAGAAATTAAAATATGTATCCTTCAGGTGCAAATCTACTGTACTTACAGTTTTACTGTTTCTCTGCAGGGGGGCTCCATTAATCTTGTAACAGGGAAATTCCTAAGGAAATTAATTCCCTCCAGTTGGGGTTATTCTCAACTGGTCTTCGGGGGCGGAGTAATTGGAATTTAAGAGTCTCTTTTAAAAGAAAGGAAACATTGGCCATTTTACTTGAATAACAACACTTTTTAATGCCATGCTTTGCCCATTAAAAACGGCTGGCTCATTCTCTCCCTCTCCAAACTCCTGTGTCTCTCAGCACCTTGGGGTGAAATTTACAACCTGACCCCCCTGCGAAGCAGCCCCCCACCCGCCCCCCTGCCAGGCTGGGGTTTTATTCCCGTCCTCTTCTGTCGTGTCCAGGCACTCCTCCCCACCATGGCTCATTGGTGTCTGCATTGCCTTTGGCCCTGTGCCCTGCCAGGGAGACACTTGGCCCCGGGAAGGAAGGATGTGTCATTAAAAATGCACGGCTAAAATAGTTCCTCGCCTGTTGAGGAGCAGTAAATGTCAGCTGTCGTTACCGGAAAAAATGATCACACCTCCATCTCTCTCGCGCACACTCTTCTTTAAAATGGGGTCAATTCACCAGCGTCGGTGGACCTGCTTTGCTCCCAGGAAGGCCCCCTGCAGCTCTGTCTAGAGCTCTGGCTCTCCTAGGCCAGGATTTCCGTCTTCAGGACCCTTCACCCAAGCTTCCTCACGTTCCTGGTCCCTGAGGTGCCACACAGCACCCTTGGGGAGACCTAACACCCATTTCAGGACTGTGCTGCTGTCCTGGGACAGCTGTTCCTGCCTGAGGAGAGTATGGAAGCCCAGGAGAGGCCCCTGCCCCAGGGACATGTCAGGTAAAATATCACTGGGTTCCCAAAAGGGATGCCGTGAGGGAATAGGACATGGCTACATGGTGCTTAAATATGGGGTCGGCAGAAGGTCAGTGTCTGGTATGAACACACACTGGGGACAGAGGCCAAAATCAGCCACAGTATCTTGCTTTCCTGTGTTTTTAAGCTTCTGAGCCCTAACAGGGTGTTGGGAAAGCCAAGTCCAGAATACTCTGTAACAGGCCAAACCAGTTTAAAATGATGAGGAGGAGTTTTCCCCTTTAGGTGCGACGTGGTTAGAGACAGGACAGGGTATTAACAGCCTGTGGGTGGGATGGGGGCTGTGGTGGGCCGCCAGGTGGGCTTGAGGTGGTAACAGCAAGCCTGGGGGGGGGGGATCTTGATGCAGCCCCTTCCCTGCTGTGGATCTAGGCGTTTCCTTAGCTCCGGTGTGTAGGTAGGCGGTGATGTCTTTACGTCAGCAGCTGGACAGAGCATTGAGTGATAAATGCAGCTGGACAGAGCACTGAGTGATTAACGCAGACGCAGGGTGAAGACTTTGGCAGGGGCAGGTATATCTGCCTGCAGATCCGCCGCTCACCAGCAAGAGCCGCACACTGGTTGGGCTCAGGGCCTGGCAGAGCGGTCTGGTCTCTCTCAGCAAAGTAGAGCGGTTTTGTTTTTTTAAAATTTTATTTTACTTTATTTATTTATTTGACAGACAGAGATCACAGGCAGGCAGAAAGGCAGGCACAGAGAGTGGAAGGGAAGCAGGTTCCCTGCTGAGCAGAGAGCCTGATGTGGGACTCGATCCCAGGACCCTGGTATCATGACCTGAGCCGAAGGCAGAGGCTTTAACCCACTGAGCCACCCAGGTGCCCCAAGTTAGAGCGTTTTAAAGCTCAGAGGTCAGCTTCTAACCCTGAGGCCTGTTGATGTCAACAGTGAGAGCTGCAGAGAGAGCCCGAGGCAGAAGTGGAAAGGTAAACTGGGAGTTTCCCTAACATTCTTTCCTGAAAGCAGAGAGGTGCTCTGTAGCTGGTGTGTGCTGCTCTTAGCAAATTCCATTTAAAGGGAAAATCAGGCTTTTTAAAACAGCCCCATTAGAGGGAGTGATTACTGCTGCTTTTTGAAAAAGAATGACTATAGCACATTTCCCTAGTGCATTACAGTTTCATTATTTTTTAAATGACAAAGTCAGTCCATGTCCTTTGAAAAAATGCAAATGACACTAAAAAGTACCAGGGTAAAAAGGGAAGGTCCTCCCTTTGATTCCCCTCTTTTCTGGGGGCAAGCTCTGCTAACACTTTGGGACATATCCTTCAGAAGACCTTTTTTCTGTGTACTGTTCAGCTTATATATAGTCGTGCTATTTTACTTACCTATAGTTCTGTTTAAAACGGCCATCGGAGTACATTCATCCTATTTTGCAACGGGCTATTTCCCCCCACCTTCTATTGCATTTTTGCATAGTAATTGCTAGGTTTCATTTATTTTTTAAAAAAGCCTTTTTTTGGGTACATTTTAAAATAATTTCGTGCTACGTGCAGTTGTTAGGAATCATAGAGAGAGATCCTGCGCATATTCTCCCCCAAAGATGACCTCCCGCAAAGCTGTAGCACGAAATCACAACCGGGATGTCCACATTCCCGCCATCCGCCCCTCTTCTTCGGGTTCCCCAGTGTTACTGGAAAGCGTGTGTGTGTGTGTGTGTGTGTGTGTGCGTGTGTTTTGTCCCATGCAATCCCATGTTTAGGTTTGCATGTGTACCACCGCAGTTGGGATACAAAACAGTTCCTCGGGGGCGCCTGGGTGGCTCAATGGGTTGGGGCCTCTGCCTTCGGCTCAGGTCACGATCCCAGGGTCCGGGATCGAGCCCCGTGTCGGGCTCTGCGCTCAGCCGGGAGCCTGCTTCCCCCCGCCCCCGCCTGTTTCTCTGCCTACTTGTGATCTCTGTGTCCAAAAAACCACAAACACCAAAACCAGTTCCTCGTGGCTCTTACTGTATTTTAAACGTGATTTCCCACTTTCGGTAATATCCCCGTCTTCTGCTTAATTTCATGTTAGGTTACAATGTCATCCTGTTGAATGCCCAGACCTCGTGACTTCACCTGCACTCAGCGACCCGCGCGCACCCCTCCCCCCGCGGCCGTAGGAGCGGCGCCGAGCGCGCGGGGCCCGGGGGCCGCGCGGAGCCGGCTGGGGGCGGGGGCCGGCAGCGCGCGGGTCCCGCACGCGGACGCTCCCCGGAAGCCCCGCCCCGGCTCCGCGCTCGCGGCCGGCGCCGGCCGGGCTCGGGGCGGGGCCAGGGGCGGGGCTTCCGCGCGCAGCCCGAGGCCCCGCCCCCGCCCGCCGCGCTCGATTGCTCGAGTCTGGCGGCTGCAGCATGGCGGCGGGGGCGGCCGAGGCGGCGGCGGCCGTGGTGGAGGTCGGCTCGGCCCAGCACTTTGAGGAGCTGCTGCGCCTCAGAGCCCAGTGAGC